>NC_045771.1:70462780-70765811 GCF_008692025.1 Phocoena sinus | reverse complement strand
ATTTTTATAACTACAAATACAGTGCATTGAAGGGGACACTGCTACACTGGAATACACCACCAGAGCTCTCCTACAGGATTGAAAGACTTCTACGTCTAGCTGCTTGGAGTATCTCAAAATGCTACAGAGTGGGTGGCTTAAAACGACAGAAGTTTGTTCTCTCATAGTTCTAGAGGCTAGAAGCTCAAAATCAAGGTGTTGGGAGGGCCACAGTCTCTCCAGAGCCTCTACAGGAAAATTGTTCCTTGACTCTTCCAGCTTCTGGTAGCCCCAGGCGTTCGATTTCTGTCTCAGTCTTCACGTGGTAGTCTCTTTTTTGTATTTTTGTGTTCACGTGCAAATTTTCCTCCTCTTATAAAGACACCAGTCATATTGGATTAGGCCACACCCAAATTCAGCTTGCTCTCATTTTAACTTGATTACATTTATAAAAACTTTCTAAATAAGATCACATTCTTAGGTACCAAGGGTCAGGACTTGAATGTGTCTTTGGGGGGCACAATTCAATTCATAACATCCTGAATATTTACATTATTCTTATTAATAAAACATTACTATGGAACTTTAATATGACACATGGTTCAGGATAATTCAGTTTTATGTAACCATAATCTTCTTATTGAATAAATAGGCAAGGGAGAAGGCAGTGGACTTACTCCTGGCTTATAAAACAACTCAGAAAGAAATAACCTGAATTAAACTGACCAAGCTGTAGAATGTAAGCAGAATCTGTTTTCTGTGTTCTAAGGACCAAGAACATATCTTGAGCTCTCTGCAATATTGCATATCTTCGAGAGTATTAATCCAGTGATTTCTTAAGAATATTTGGGGGCAACAGAAACAAAAATAAGCAGATGGAACTATGTTAAATTAAAAAGCATCTTCACAGCAAAGGAAACCATTAGCACAATGAAAAGGAAACCTAGAAAATGGGAGAAAATACTTGCAAACCACATATCTGATATGGGGTTAATATCCCAAACATACCAGAAACGCAAAGAAAAAAAAACAATTAAAAACGGGGCAAAGTACCTAAATAAACATTTTTTCCAAAGCATGTATCCAGTTGCCCAAGGTGCCGAACATCACTAATCATCGGGAAATGCAAGTCAGAAACGCAATGAGATGTCACCTCACACGTGTAAGGGTGGCTGTTATCACAAAGACAAGAGGTAACAAATGCTGGTGAGGATGTGGAGAAAAAGGGAACCCTTATACACTGTTGGTGGGAATGTAAATTGGTACAGCCTCTATGAAGAACAATATGGAAGTTTCTAAAGAAATTAAAAATAGAACCACCATCTGATCCAGCAATTCCACTTCTGGGTATATATCCCCCCAAAATGAAATTATCTCTTGAAGCTATATCTGTACTCCCATGTTCACAGTATTATTCACAATAGCCCAGGTATGGAAACAACCTAAGTATCTGTTGATGAATGAATGGATCAAGAAAATGGGGTATATATACACAGTGGAATATTAGTCAACCTTGAAAGAGGAAGAAATCCTATCATTTGCAAAAACAATGGATGAACCTGGAGGGCATTATGCTAAGTGAAATAAACCAGACAGAGAATGACAAATACTACATGATAGCACTTATATGTAGAATTCTAAAAGCAAAAATAGTCAAATTCATAGAAACAGAGAGTAGAGAAGTGTTTGCCGTAAGGTGGGGGGGGAGATAGGAAGAGATTCATTGAGGTATAAACTTTCAGTTATAAGATGAATAAGGTCTGAGTATCTAACGTATAACATGGTGATTATAGTTGATAACACTGTATCATATAACTGAAATTTGCTAAAAGAGTTGAACAAACAACAAAAAAAAATTGGAAAGTAGGTAAATGCCCTTATTGTGACTAAATGTTACAAGGCACATTCTGGAGCTATTTCATAGTGTGGTTCTTTAAACTATGGCATACAGAAACAAGCGTCAACACTAGTAGGCTACCACTGAAAGTGGCATTTGGTATCATGAAGGATGAATTAAAAGCTGCCACAGAACCAGCCACAGCAGAAGCTCCCCCCATTAGGGTTACAGGACCCGCACAGCTCATCTCTCATCTCAGATAATGAGCCACTGTGACTCTGGGAGTTCTGCCTGGTGACAGCTGAGAGCAAAGGCCGTGACATCTGGCTTCCAGTGCTGCAATGTGATCTTTCTTCTCCTCTTTTTGCTTTTTTCTCCATAAAAATTGACAACGAAGACCTTTTTGAGGAGGGAAATGACATAAATCATTGCAAATGGAGATAAATCAGTTAACAGACAAGAGAAGCTCATCTGGAAACCAAGAGATAATATTGTGTGTAAAATAAAGTTCATACATTCATGAAAAATAAAACTGTGTTTTTGTTTTATATTCTGTTTTGTATTTTGTTTGATTTTATTAGGGCATATAATAGTATCCTCTGTATTTGGTGAAAATAAAAATTATTTTATAAACTTGAATTAGAGGCATAAAGGAAGAACTCCTAAATCTGGTGTCTCATAGGATAGATATAATGAAATGTACTGAACCTTGAAATAGGGAGCTAAGTAGAAATGATAGCTATGATATGATTATTTTGTCGTGGTATACAGTGGTCATTAATAGTGACAGAAAAGGCAAGACCTTGATTTTAATTGTGCCAGAGGTTGTTTGTAAAACTTAGAACATCTTCTCATATGTCAAGAGAATATGAATATTCTAGACTAGGAGTTGATGCTGTGAACTAACAGCTTTGGATTCTAATTTAGTGTAAAATTTTTTTAATCAAGAAAAGAGACATTTTCAACAGAAATAACTCGCTCATGGTACATGAATACATAATTCAGGCCGCATTTTAATACCTCAAGTGTAAATGAATGAAAAACATATGAATTACATCTTCCTTCAAATATCCAAGTGAAAAACAAAAGGAGAAAATGTGCTTGACAAAATGATTGAGAGCATTTCAAGTTACAGACACACACATACACATACACACACACATTCACACACACACACATTCTGGATGACTTAGCCATTCCACATGGATTTCATTCTATTTGTAGAGTTTGTTTCCTGTCCTTTATGTATTATAAAAATTGTCTTAATTTTAGAAGCAGTACAAACACCATTTTATGATATTTAAATAAACTCAAATGTCTTCTTGCATTCCATTTTTTCAATGCTATGCTAAAACTAAAAGGAATGCAAATAGCCTAGTCCAAATATCAGGGATTTTGGAGTGTTTTAATCGATACCTTATTCCTATTAATAAGTCTACATGTTTTCATCTTCTTCAAACTCCACTCATCTTAGGTAGATGTATTTACGGTCCTTGTCTGATAACTCCACTTCAGCTTCAGATGGTTTTCTCATGTTATATCTGTGCTTGGAAACTTTTTTTTTCTTCATGTCATTTTTGGTCTTCCAGTTTGAAAAGTGTTCTGTATTCTAGTACTCAAACATGTCCTAAAACATTACTTCCTCCAATAAAGCATTTTAAAGCTATTTGGAAAAGAGCTGACATTTTTATGGGCAGAATCAAAAATCATTCAACTATGCAAGAGTTGGATTTGCCTTAAGGAGACTCCTGGTTCATTTCCTTGATTCAAAACTCTTCATCCATAGTCTTTGAAGCTGTTAATCTCTGAAGTAGTAACACCTTTCTAGTTTTTCAAGCATCATCTGAATGAACTCCTAGCCCCTGATGATGACAGGTTTGGGTTGAGAGCAGCGTTGTGCCCAAGCCATAGTAGAGATGTAGATCTGGAATCTAAGAGTGAGAATAGTGCCATATCATCATCTTTTGAAAGCTTGGTTATGAAGGAACAGAAAGTTCTTTTTGGAAAGTGGTTAAGGGAGTTGAATCATACACATATTTGTTATTAAGGTCACAGGCTACACAGAAATTTCTGGCATAGCCATCCTAGGTCAGTGTGCAATAGCTGGGCACATTGTCTTTCTAAAACCCACAAACTCAAAAACAAACAGGAAAAACAGACAAACGGTGTAAATATTTATTTGATGTAAATATTATGTCCTAAGGGGAGGCAAATGTATTCCTATGTCCAAGTCTTAGAGAGGTCTGCAAAGGCATTAGGAATCACTAATCACATATCCAAATTCTTATATATCGTTGCCCCTTGAACAACACAGGTTTGAACTGCATGGGTCCACTTATATGCAAGTTTTTTTCAACAGCAAATACCACCGTACTATAAGAGCCCAGTTGGTTGAATAATCAGATGCAGAACTGGAGATACAAGGAACTAGGGACAACTATAAGTTATGTTTAGATTTTCGACTACATGCAGGGGCGGTGTCCCTAATGCCTGAGTTGTTCAATGGTTAATTGTGTACATATTACCATGAGACATAAACTCTGGTCAGAACCTACAGGCAATGTTTTTCTACTTCTTTCTTCTGAAATAAGAATTTAAATTATTTAAATTCCTTCCTACATAAAGAAAACTATAAAGAATAAGTGTCCTCCCACAATAATTGGCTTAATTTAATTTCTGACAAAATGCCATTACAAGTCTTACTTACTCTGCAGAATCTCAGGTGTTATTCTTATGACTAACATAGAAATATGTTAGCTTTTTCCTTAAAGAATTTTAGAGAAAATATTTTATTCAGCTAATAAGAATAAAAGTGGAAGCTGAAGTACCAAGGCTAATGACATTTATTAGCTTGTCAAGTTTCTTACTGACCACTCTTCATATATTTGTAATTGATAAATACTCTGATCTTGAAAATGAGTAATAATAAGTTTTCAAGTCATTAAGTTTAAGTACTGATTCTACTTGCTACCTAGTGAATGATCTAAGCCTAGGAACCCAGTCTAGCCTTGCCAAAACTTTCCAAAATCCTGACTTTCATAGAACACAGTTTCCTGATGTAGAAAATGTGGATAAAAGTTAAATTATTTGCTTCATGATACTGTTGTGAGAATCAAGTAAAGAACGTTGGTGAAATAGTTTTGTAACATTTTAAAAGACAGGGTTAATGGTTGCATTAAAAAACAAAATTCAGGGCTTCCCTGGTGGCGCAGTGGTTGAGAGTCCGCCTGCCGACGCAGGGGACACGGATTCGTGCCCCGGTCCGGGAAGATCCCACATGCCGCAGAGCGGCTGGGCCCGTGAGCCATGGCCGCTGAGCCTGCGCGTCCAGAGCCTGTGCTCTGCAACGGGAGAGGCCAGAACAGTGAGAGGCCTGCGTACCACAAAACAAAAAACAAAATTCATCTGAGTACATTTTAAAGATCATACTAGCTTTATTCAGGGATTCATGAATCAGGCAGCATCCAATCTAGCAGGTACAAAGGAGCTCCGGAGAGCTATACAAGGTACGAGATTTTATAGGCAGAGGGCGCAGGAAGAAGGAAGTTGTATTAGGCAGGAAGAAGCAGATTGATTATTGCAGAGTTTCTTTCCTTATAGGAGATGGTGGGGGTCTATCAGTCTGATTAGCTAACTGATGGTAATCAGTAGAGTCCCGATTGGTTTAAGATTCCATGTCTGGGAGAATCAAAACTGTAATTGAGTCTCAGTTTTGTGATATAGGGCTTAGCATAAGTGACTTCTTTTGGGGACTCACGTCTTGTTTTTAGCTTGTTTAGTGCCTATTAACAAAGGAATTAGGTTAATAATTATTTCAGAGTGATTAATATATTTCTGCACTATTTATCATTGCCCATATGTTATTTATACTGTATTAGATGAACATCATCCCTCTGCCTGTGGTCCCCACTGTTCTCAGCACAAAAGCTGGCCTCCTCTAATTCAGCCTCACCTTCCTCTACACCCTGCCCAGTCTGCTGCTGCTGACCCCTCAAACCCACCAACCCCCAGGGCTCCTCTCCCTCTCCCTCTGTGGAGAATGGAGAGAAACTCTATTCCCTTCTCATGAGCAGCTTTCTCTAAGAGGGAATCCCACAGGAGGACTGGGGAGCCTCAGCTACACAGTCCACTCCTAGCCAGGGTGAACAAGAACTCCTGGCAAGGAAGAAAGGAAGGATTATTATGGGGGGTGCAGGTGGTAAATGGCTTCCATTGTGCCTGGACTATTGATTTCTCTGATTTATGACTCTACTCTGAAAGACCTCATCTTTCCATCTGTGTGGTCAGATGGTTTTTGTTTCATTTTCATTTAATCCTTGTTGTCTCTTTCTTCTGTTGTACCCCATCAGCCAGACATACCCAAAGATAGCACACTCATTAATAATAATCATCAAAACCACAAAGAGAGCTTAATTGTTATAATTAAGAATTACAGCATGTGTATAATCTCCCCTAAACTAATTGCATTTAAAACAAAGCAGTTATTTAAACAATTGATTGAATTATTAATGGATTATTAATCAAGTATTGATTTATTTATTATTTAATAATAAAATTATTTATTATTAAGTATTGATTTATTAACTAAAAATGGTTTAGTGATGGATGTTAATTTACTGTGATAATCATTTTATAATCTATACATATATTAAATCATTATATTGTACCCTCTAATACAGTGTTATATGTCAGTGATATCTCAATAAAACTTGAAAAAATAAGGCAATTATTTTTACCTATAAAGGCCTTTATTCTTGAAAACGTTCAAAATGCAATTGACAGTAAAGAACACATTAGATATAGTTTGTATGGACCACTCTCAAGTATGTTGCTCTTGGAGAAAAACACGTGTGTTTTATGTTTAAGAAAAAACAGTAGTAATTATTTTTAAGCTGTTCTTAAAAGTAATATTTATCCAAATAGTCATGCCCTCAAGAGAGACTTTTGACTCTATTTCTCCTTACCTTAATTTTTCTCTTATTGCTTATTATAGGTCAATAGAGGTAATCTGGCTAAAAGAGAAAATCTCAATGTTCATTTGGTAATTGTGGGCATGTTTGGGATGTGTTTGCAAAGGCATTTGTTAAAAGATAGTTTTAGAATAATTTATTTTAATTATTTTGAAGAAGGCAGCTTTGAGCAAAGAACTGTGACTATGTATTTTTGTTCCAAACATAGCAAATTGCTGATATTGAATGTAAAATTTCCAGTCCATAGGTCACTACTACCATGACTCTTTTTCCCATACAAGTAAATTATATTTGAAAGTAATCAATTATTTTAATCCTCGTTTTAATAAGCCACATTCATTGATAACAAAATCTCATCCATCCACTTATTCATTTCTTCAAAACTACTTGTTAAGCCCCTACTACGGGTAAGGTACTGGGGCTATAATGGTGAAAGAGAAGTTATTCGTGACTGCAAGCATACAGCCTGGTAAAAAGGACAGTCAGTAGTGTGATACTTGCTCCATGCAGGCTGGCACGAGCACTGTGAGATCCCATAGAAGGGGCCTAACCCCCTCTGGGCAGGAGGGTACATAGGGATAGGGAAGTTGGAGAATTGGATCTCCAACTCATGATGAGTGGGAGTCAGTCAGGCTAACTGAAGGGGTGGGTAAGAAGTCAGTGTGTTTCACAGAAAAGGTAGAGGGGAAGGTGGTGGAGTTCATTGGGAGATCTGCGTTTTTTATTGTGTCTAGAGCTGAGTGTGTGTTTGTTGGGGGCTGGACAAAAGAGGGTCCAGAAGAGGGGAGTGGAAAGATTAAGAGGTGAGACTAAGTTGTGAATAGAGGCTTAATCCTGAAAAGTCTTACAAAGACATGCTAAAGAATTTGAACACTGAGTACAGTGGTGGGGAGTCACTGCAGAGTGACAAGCCTGGAAGGGAAGAAATTATACTTGTTATTTAGAAATAGGACTCATTTTCAATGTAGACAATGGGCATTTTGCCCATGAGTGTGTACTAGCTATCACAAGATATGCAAAATGTAAAGTAAAATGTATTCAACCAAGTTGGGATTTTCCATAGATTACATTATTTTAACATTGAGAATATAGACCAGTTGTTCTTAACATAAGTAACAACTAATTTTCTAAAGAACTGAAATAATTTAGGTTGTGCATTTAAAAACCTGAAATTCATGTCTCACTCCTTTCCTACTGCCTAGGCAAATGTATCAGTTTTAGACAGTAAACTCTTGGGCGGACATGTTTTTATTAAAACACTTGAGCAATTTTTTTTTGTTTTTCTCCCTTTGGCTATTCAGTAACGGATAATTTAGGTTTTTATAAATTGAGTCAATTTGTCTTCCTTTAAAATAAATATGTTATCAGATATTTAGTGAGATATTACGAACAAGGCCCCGTGAGTTTCTGGGAGACACAGTAATGTCTGACATGGTTTCATCCCACAAATCTCTTAACTTATAGTAATTGGAGAAAGGAGACATACATGCAGAAAAAATGCATGATAATACAGGATAGTACATGACAGATATCAGGTAAGTGGAACTGATACTAAGAGTGAATAAAGTTTAGGGAAGGAAGTGACACTTTGAACACGATGCAAGAGAAACTGGGTTCCTTATCTTTCGTGCAATAAATATTTATGGAGAACATTGTCTAATCTTGGCATTCAGCTATACAGTGTCCCTGTTTTCATGGAGCTTGCTTTCTTTGAGGGAGATAGACATGGTAAAAATAAATATTTAAGATAATTTGAGATAATAACAGATTTCATTAAGAATATGAAATGGGAACCAGACTAACTGAGGAATCTGGGTACTATCTAATCAGAGGTACTTCTCTGAGGAGGAGACATTTGAGACTGGATGACAAGAAGAAGCCAGCAGTGATCTATGGAGAGAGAATTCCAAGTAGAGGAACCAGCCAGTCTAAGACAGGAATACATTTAGAGTGTTCAAAGTTCAGAAAGAAGGTCAGGGTGGCTGGAGGGATTGCACTGGGCAAGGAGAGAAAGCTAGAAAATAAAGTGAAATGTGTCTAGATAAGGAAGGGCAATGGAAGTCAAGGGGGAAAGATTTGTATTTGTTATATATGACATGGAAATCCATTTCAGGGTTTAATGTAGGGTAGTGAAATAATGTGTTTATCTATTAAAAAGATAATTTGGCTGCTGAGCAGAGAAAGGGAGGGAAATCAGCTGTATCAAGTGCTATTGAGAATACAAGGAGGTCAAAGAAGTGACCATTGCTCTTGGCAATATGGAAATCATCGTGACCTTGACAAGAGTCACTTGAGTGTAGCAGTGGCAAGTGAACTCCCAACAGCAGTTCGTTGAGGAGAAAATACAAGAAGAGAAAGTGGAATCCATGAAACACATCTTTGTGACAGTGATTAAATGCCTTAAAAATATTCTGCTAAAATAGTATCACCTTCTGCTTAAAAACTTTGCACGATGTAGCACACCCCCCCAAAAAAGTATTTTAAAACAATATTTTTGTTGTTGTTGTTGGGCTAAAGTGCTCTGCATTATTATTGTCTCACTCATTTCAACAACACTGTGAGGGTATGTGTGTTAGGGGGAAATGATCATATCTAATTAACTTTGACATCATAGTAGCACATTTGCTGCAGCAACACTTGGTTATATAAACTTTAAAAATAATTTTTATTGGAGTATAGTTGCTTTACAATGTTATGTTAGTTTCAGGTGTACAGCAAAGTGAATCAGTTATACATATATCCACTCTTTTTTGGTTCTTTTCCCATATACATCATTATAGAGTACTGAATAGAGTTCCCTGTGCTATACAGTAGGTCCTTATTAATTATCTATTTTATATATAGTAGTAGTGTGTATATGTCAATCCCAGTCTTCCAATTTATCCCTCCCCTCTTCCCCCTTTGTACCCATAATTTGTTTTATACATCTGTGACTCTGTTTCTGTTTTGTAAATAAGTTCATTTGTACCATTTTTTTAAGATTCCACATATAAGCAAGATCATATGATATTTGTCTTTCTGACTTGACTCAGTATGACAATATCTAGGTCCATCCATGTTGCTGCAAATGGCATTATTTTGTTCTTTTTTTATGGCTGAGTAATATTCCATTGTATATATGTACCACATCTTCTTTGTCCTCTCCTCTGTCAATGGACATTTAGGTTGGTCAATGTCCTGGCTATTGTAAATAGTGCTACAATGAATGTTGAGGTACATATACCTTTTTCTTTTTTTTTTTTGCGGTACGCAGGCCTCTCACTGTTGCGGAGCACAGGCTCCGGACGCACAGGCTCAGCGGCCATGGCTCACGGGCCCAGCCGCTCCGCGGCATGTGGGATCTTCCCAGACCGGGGCATGAACCCGTGTCCCCTGCATCGGCAGGTGGACTCTCAACCACTACACCACCAGGGAAGCCCCATATATCTTTTTGAACTACGGTTTTCTCCAGGTATATGCCCAGGAGTGGGATTGCTGGATTTTATGCTAGCTCTATTTTTAGTTTTTTAAGGAACCTCCATACTTGTCTCCATAGTGGCTATACCAGTTTACATTTGCACCGACAGTGTAGGAGGGTTCCCTTTTCTCCATACCCTCTACAGCATTTGTTATTTGTAGACATTTTAATGATGGCCATTCTGACCTGTGTGAGGTGATACCTCAGTGTAGTTTTGATTTGCATTTCTCTGATAATTAGTGATGTTGAGCATCTTTTCATGTGCTTTTTGGCCATCTGTATGTCTTCTTTGGAAATGTCTATTTAGATCTTCCACCCATTTTTTGATGGGCTTGTTTGTTTTTTTGATATTGTGCTGCATGTGCTGTTTGTATATTTTGGAGATTAATCCCTTGTTGGTTGCTTCATTAGCAAATATTTTCTCCCATTCTGAGGGTTGTCTTTTCGTCTTGTTTATGGTTCCCTTTGCTGTGCAAAAGCTTTGAAGTTTCATTAGGTCCCATTTTTTAATTTTTGTTTTTATTTCCATTTCTCTAGGAGGTGGGTCAAAAAGGATCTTGCTGTGATTTATGTCATAGAGTGTTCTGCCTATGTTTTCCTCTAAGAGTTTGATGGTGTCTGCCCTTCCATTTTGGTCTTTAATCCGTTTTTAGTTTATTTTTGTGTACAGTGTTAGGGAGTGTTCTAATTTCATTCTTCTACATGTAGCTGTCCAGTTTTCACAGTGCCAGTTATGGAAGAGACTGTCTTTTCTCCATTTTATATTCTTGCCTGCTTTGTTATATATTAGGTGCCCACAGGTGCATGGGTTTATATCTGGACTTTGTGTCCTTTTTCATTGATCCATGTTTCTGTTTTTGTGCCAGTGCCTTACTGTTTTGATTACTGTAGCTTTGTAGTATAGTTTGAAGTCAGGAAGACTGATTTTTCCAGCTCTGTTTTTCTTCCTTACGATTGCTTTGGGTATTTGGGGTCTTTTGTGTTTCCATACAATAAAACAATATTTTTCAAAGTCAAAAGGAACTTTAGAGACGATCTAGCCCAACCCTTCCATTTTACAGCTGGCTGAAATGAAGTCTGGGGAATTTAACTAGTAGAAGGACCAGAGCCAGGTGCCTAACTTAGAGTTTTCTGTTCTTTTTACTATTACACTTTACACATATTCACTAATTTAATACTCATAATTAAACTTTGAAGAAAGTTTTATTAGAATATCATTTTACAGCTGAGAAAACTAAGGCACAGAGTATTGAAGTATCTTGGCCAAGGTCATACATCTAGTAAGTTCTACAGAGCCAGAATTCAAAACCCAGGTACCAGATTCAGGAGGCCACATTCTTAACAATTATGCTATTATATTTATTATTCCATATAATTCCAATCCTTAAGACTCTATTTAAAATGAATATCTGCATACTTTACTGTTAACATTTCTGTGGTCTCATAACATATCTAATTCCATTTAACCCCAGTGCATCCCATCATTACTTTCTGTAGAAAATACTATTTATGTTTAAAGTTCTGCTTGAGTATTTGTTTTTAAAGTATTCTTAAAATTTTTATTTTATATTGGGGTATATTTGATTTACAGTGTTGTGTTAGTTTCAGGTGTACAGCAAAGTGATTCAGTATTGCTTGAGTATTCTTAACTTTTATTCTTTTTTGTGGTGGTAAAAGTTCGTACCATGTTGGCATGTTCATATTGCTCACTGAAACAAGCTTTCTATGAAATTTGTTTGTCATTGACTGACCAGTGTAATAAACCGGTTTGTGAAGAGAGTAAGGTAAGAAATCATTACTCATGGCTGTGCTTGCCAATCTCCAAACTTTACCTTTGTCATTATTCATTAAGTTGCCTCTTTCCAACATTTAAATTTTAAGAGGAATAAGATCATCCCTTTTTTCAGAGCATCTGCCACATGGTTCTAGGCAATAGGGATTTAACATTTTTCCTAAGAATAAAAATATATAAATGGGATTTTCTCTTTTTTCAACCTCTTAAATAAAAGCAGTGAAATTTCAGGAAACAATATTACTTCTCTCATGTCCCTTGCTTTTGTAAGATCTGAACTTCACAATTCAACTGGATTTTCATTGAAATTCACCATGCTCCCCTCCACAGCTGTGGTCTCAAAATACCATTTCTGCATTTATTTTCGCCCGTGGAATTACTGCTCAGAGAAACCACAGAGTCAATCAGACTCAGAATGGCCCAAATCCTTCCTGCTTTGGAGTTTTCCATCTTCAGATCAAAGCATTTCATCAAAGCTTTTTTTAAAATGCATTTGCTCCTCGTATGCACAACTTCCATTTATAGACTCTCCTTGGCTGACTTCTCTGATGAAGTTGCCTGCTTGCCAGGAGAGCAACACTAATGCAGAAGTAACAAAGGGGCCTTCAGGTCCTCTTTGTCAATGACCTGTTTCAGATAATGGCCAACTTCAGTTGTGGACAAACCATCATTCTTTGCATGAGAGGCAGAGAAACTGGTTTTCAGTGTGTGCAAGCTGTGAAGATAATGAGGACAAACATAAACTGCTTAAATGAGAAGATCATTTAGGAGGGGTATTAAAGACAGAATGGAAGTAATTAATGGAATCTGTCAAAGTAGTGTCATGTCTTTAATACTGGATTTAAGAGTTTTGTTTATTTTAGCTTCAGCTTGCATATGTGCAGTGGGGTTGAAAAAAGCATAGAAATGGTTTTTTTCCTTACCTTCTTTTTTTTGTTAAATCTGAGTTTATTTGAATAGCCTCAAGTTGCCTTCTTTTAATGAGAGGAAAAACAATACATGCAAAATAATAGATTTGGAAAAGAATAACTCAAAATCCCAAGGGCAGTAATCTTTTGGAAAAAGTTAATATTCATGATTTATGGGAAAGTGATGAAAGCCAGCACACTACTTTTCTATGATCCAAGTCTTCAGCTTTTTGCCCACAGCCAAACCAGGCCTTATAATAAAACCATTATTACCTTTAAGAGGGGGGGAAGCAGCAAACACATATTATTGAGCCTTTATAACCTTACCAGTAATAAATCTAGGGTTTATATTTATGTATACCTTAAGCTCATGCTAAGTCTTCATGTAAAACTTCCATCTATTTTTGAAAGCAGTTTTTTCTTTCTTTGGTTCATCAAATCATAGTATTGCTGTACTACAAAAACAGAGTTGGATGAAATTTGGCCTAAATAGCCTTCTTTCATTTCTGTATTTGTCCTAAATCAATACAACAAGGTCCAAATTCAACTTGCTGATTTATTTATAGAATGTTCATCCTATACCACATAGAATTTATAACTATAGAAAATGTAGAAATAATTCTCTGCTTTTTTCAGTGGTTCCCATTCTAAGAGTGCTAGGTTAAACAGATCTAGACCATTCTTCTGTTCATTTTCATGTTTCCTTCTTTCTCTTAGGAGGAGAGTGATAGTTTCTGAAATGGTGAGCAAATCTGGATTTCTACATTTCATCTTGACTTTTTGGGGGGAGAACTTTATGAAAGAGGAAGGAATGAAGTGACTGGATGGGAGAGTGGGACTTGGCTTGGCAGTGTGGTGACTCAGTCGATGGTGAAAAAGAGGGTCCCTCTCAATTTCATATACAATTCTTCCAGGAAAAGATTCCTTGGATTTGTTTTTATCTTGTTCTGGCATGGAAAATAAAAAGAATAGGGTACTCATAGGACCACTTTTACAACATGCAATGTTCTCATAGAGGTACATTTTTTGTTTGTTTGATGGACTTATAAGTCTATAAAAGGGCATGAACCTTAAGTTCATATATAAGAGCTTAAGGATTCATCTCAGCAACAGGTAAGAAAAATGTGTAGTGTGTAGAATGTCGTATGAGAGTAACCTCAACTAATTGCTGATTAGCCAAAAACGTGTAGAAATTTTCAGCAATTAGTGGAGAGATCAATAGAAAACATCTATATTTAATTAGCCATATGGTTGTTTTACTGGAACTGAAACTGCATGTCTCTCCCAGTGTGTCTGGCTTTTCGGACTTCACAAGTTCTGTCTATGTACATACATATACTTCATTTGTTGTGGTTATTCAGAAAAGTGAGCAGAATTGGGATCATATTCAAATCATATTTAGCTGTGTTGCTAGAAAAGCAATTGAACTATAGCAGAGGTATTTCCATCCTTTAAGTAGTAGGAAGTCTGGAAACTATTGGTTTCAAGTGTACAAAGTACACTGTTTAAATTCCTTTACATATTATAAGTAGTTGTTAGAAAGAGATGATTTCAAGATCGGTGGCAAGTTCAAGCTCAGTAGTTATGTTCTGTAAAGTTGACTTTCAATTTAATCAAAACTTTAAGGAATCTCTCACACAATGTACATCCTTTTCCCATGCCCAACAGAGGAAGCCAGGGCCACAATCACTATTTAATGCAAGTTACCTCTTGAAGCCTTATAATGAAGAATTTATTTTTCTATTTATGGTATATTAGTCCTGTCTCCTCCAAAAGCCTCCTTGGAAATGTAAGGAAGAGAAGTTATGGTTCTTTCTGAACCTAGTCATCAGCCTTGTCTGTGATTAAAATACCATCCAGCTCCCCCTTCCCTCTGCCAGCTCTGCGAGTAGGTCTCTGGCAGACAGATCCATTGTAGATTGGCTTTGTCTGAATTACAGAAGCAGAGATGCCCTATCTGTATAATTAGTTAGGTGTTCCTTCATTTCAATTATTTTATCCCTGTTCTTGTTATTTTACCACTAGAAAAGTTACCAGTCACGTATGTAGTGGTCCTTACCATTTCAGGAGGCTACTGTGAAGTGACATCTCTCAGGCAAGAAAGCCTAAATACCACAACTCTCAGATCTCATTAGTCACTTTTATATAGCAAAATAATTGATACCTTCTCTATCAAATCAATAATGTTCAGTCAGGCAATTTTTTTTCAGGATGAAGATGAAATCTTTTTCAGAATGAAGGTGAAGTCTTATAATTCAAAATAGCAATGAGGCTCATGAGAATTTTCCAGAAACTCACTGTTGACACTAGGACAACTATTTGAACTTTCTGTCTTTGATTAGACCAAGAACTCTTGATGCCTTTTTTTTCTAGCTTCTTCAACAGCTGTAATTAATCACAGAATTTTGGCATTGATCTTTCCACCAAGGCCATGATACTCTTTGAATGAATGATGATTATTTCTTTGTGTTAAGTCTCTCTGCCCCAAGACTATCAAAATTTCATAGTTGTGTTTCTCCAAATTCTTCAAAGCTTTCTCTTTCAACTTTTGCCTAAAAACAACATAACAGAACAAGATTCATTATCTGGGTCTATGAGTTAATCTGCATTCTAAGGCCTGGTGATTATATCACTTAAACCTGTTAATCAAAGCACAGGGTTTTGGAGAAAGTATATTTGAAAGTTGTGTCTGTAAGAAGGGTAGAAAAGTCTATGTCTTGATCAGAGCATTAGGACCAGGTAGTCATCAATCCACATATATTTGGGGGAGTAGCGTTAGGCCTCCACAGAGCAGTGGAGTTTACAAAATGAGCAAAAAGAGCCAAAAGATCAGAAAATAGTATTAGGTCTGTTTCATTGTTCTGGGACTCTATTCCTAGATTATTGAAGAGTCAAAGGTGTTTTCACCTCTTCTTGTACTGATATCTAGAATCTCTCAGCTAGTGTGGCCGGACTTACCTGATGAGGACTCAGCATTTTACATCTGGCTTTTAGTTAAACTCCTTTGTGTAAACTGACTCTCTATCCTCCCATTTTATCTTCTTGAAATGGAAAACAACCAAAACTCCCCTCTCCTGCTCTACATCTCTGTCTTTGCGTGGCAACAAATCATCACACTTATTGCTCCTTCCATGCTTTTTTTTTTTAATGTTCTCCAGCTTCCCTTAACCAATCCCCAGTGCCATTCTTCCTTTCCCTTTCTCCCTCCTTCCTCATCTCTCCGGTCTACCTGCTCTGCTCCCACAGTTCTAAACGCCCTTTAGAAGGGCTTCCTCGCACTCCATGCCTAGCCTAGTCTTCATCAGTTGGTAGAGTGACTCCCTGCTTCCCAAAGACTCAATGTAAAGGAGTATTTGATAGAAGAGAAAGGGAAATATAATCAAGCAACTTTTAGGAATTTTTGAGCTTTTGGAAAAAGTTCAAAAGAAAGTTGCAAAGCCTATGGGAAAGGTTTAGAGGAAATAAGATAGGCTTATTGAGATACAGCTAATGGGAGCTAAAGACTGTCGTACAGTGAGAGTGCCTGGAAGCAATAACTATAGACTAGTTCCTAAAATAATGCTGTGTGGGAAAATACACGGTCTAATTGTCATAAATTCTATGTCATTATGATAAAAATGTTCTGGTGAATAGGAAGGTAAAACCAGATCCAAATTTAAAATGACTCACTCATACCTGACGATAAATGGATGGAAGGACAAGCAGAATAAATCCTCTATAGGAATTGATGTCCATGGCATTTTAATATCACTAATGTGGACAATTACCTCAGTACCTCATTAGTTTGATTTTGCAAGGATTTCTAGGTCCATGTTGCTCACCTGACTATGTGGATTATTCTCATTCATTATTTTTGTTGTTCATTCTGTTATGTGCCAGGTGGTGGGGGGATAAGGATGGTTCTAAAACTAATTGAATACGTCCCTGTACCAGGCTCCATACCAGTTGTTCTATCTTTGATAATGTAATTAATCCTGACAACTATCCTGAGAGATGAGTTGTATTACCCCCATTTTACAAAGGATAAAACTGAGGTTCAGGGTGGTTAAATAACAAGGTCACATGCTAATAAATATTAAAACCTGGACTTCATTCAGGCCTGCCTGACTTCATTGATCAAGCATTTCACCAGCTGTTTACATTTACAGCTCTAAGTCCATTATCGAAAACCATGGTGTCTTGCCAAGAGATTTGGGGGTTTTAACACAAATTCCAGGAAGCCTCAGGGAGATATGATATAAAAGGAAGGGAGTTGTAATTTTCAGGTCAAAGGATGTAACAGGGTCAACAGATCATGGAATATTCACTCACTTATCTAAGCTGACCCTTTTAAATGAGATGAGGGGGCTTATCAGGGTCATCTTTCTTAGACGCTGGTATAGAACAGTGACACTTGTTTAACTTACCTATTTAAAGATCAGTGTTTTTCATTTATTTATTTAATAAACATTTATAAAGAGCCTGTGATATACAGGGCAATGTGACAGGCAATGGGGATATAAAATAAATAAGAAATGATCTCGGACCTCAGGGTCTTTTTAGTCTCAGGCAAGAAGTAATGATGCAAATAAATTTTATCAAACTTAAGAAAGCATCGATTTTAAGATGCACTATCTTGCCTACCACCAAGGAAAAAGATGTCAAATTAACTCTGACATACCCTCAACTGTAAAATCTAAATATAGTTATTAGAATCAATTAAATAGAGTGAGTGCCCTGCTGTGTGTCCATGCACTTGCAGTGATGGTATTAGGGCTGGGATGAGAATGGGGAAAGAGGAGAGTCAGAAAAATCTTTCCCAGCAAAGTGACTTAAAAAAAAAATTTTTTTTAAATTGAAGTATAGTTGATTTACAATGTTGTGTTAATGCCTACTGTAAAGCAAAGTGACTCAGTTATACATATATGTACATTCTTTTTTAACATCTTTATTGGAGTATAATTGCTTTACAATGGTGTGTTAGTTTCTGCTTTATAACAAAGTGAATCAGCTATACATATACATATATCCCCATATCTCCTCCCTCTTGCGTCTCCCTCCCTCCCACCCTCCCTATCCCACCCCTCTAGGTGGTCACAAAGCACTGAGTTGATCTCCTTGTGCTATGCGGCTGCTTCCCACTAGCTAGCTATTCTACACTTGGTAGTGTATGTAAGTCCATGCCACTCTCTTACTTCGTCCCAGCTTACCCTTCCTCCTCCCTGTGTCCTCAAATCCATTCTCTACGTCTGCATCTGCATCTTTATTCCTGTCTTGCCCCTAGGTTCTTCATGACCTTTTTTTTTGGTTTTTAGATTCCATATATATGTGTTAGCATACTTATTTATATTCTTTTCCATTATGGTTTATCTCAGGATATTGAACATAGTTCTCTTTGCTATACAGTAGGACTTTGTTGTTTATCAATTCTACATGTAATAGTTTGCATCTACCAACCCCAAACTCCCAGTCCATCTCTCCCCTACCTCCCCTCCCCCTTGGCAACCACAAGTCTATTCTCTATGTCTGTGAGTCTGTTTCTGTTTCATAGATAGTTTCATTTGTGTCATATTTTAGATTCCACATATAAGTGATATCATATCGTATTTGTCTTTCTCTGACTTACTTCACCTAATATGATAATCTCTAGTTGTATCCATGTTGCTGCAAATGGCACAATTTCATTCTTTTTTATGGCTGAGTAGTATTCCATTGTATGTATGTACCACATCTTCTATATCCATTCATCTGTCAATGGACATTTAGGTTGTTTCCATGTCTTGGCTATTGTGAATAGTGCTGCTATGAACATAGGGGGTGCGTGTATCTTTTTGAATTATAGTTCTGTCTGGATATACACCCAGGAGTGGGATTGCTAGATCATGTGGTAATTTTATTTTTAGTTTTCTAAGGAAACTCCATACTGTTTTCCACAGTGGCTGCACCAACTTACATTTCTACCAACAGTATAGGAGGGTTCCCTTTTCTCCACACCGTCTCCAGCATTTGTTATTTGTAGGGTCTTTAATGATGGCCATTCTGACCAGTGTGAGGAGGTACCTCATCAAGCAAAGTGACTTTTGCATTGAATTTGTAAAGGTGAGTAGGTGGTGGTGTGGAGAAAAGACACGAAGGATATTCCGTGCAGAAGAAATAGAACGAGTGAAAATGTGTGTTTGGGATGATAAATAGATAGGGCAACTGGAACACTGCTGGAGGGCTGGGAAAAGGAGCACTGAGGCAGTGTGATGGTTTGATATGGCTCCTGAGGAGCAGGCCAGTCTAAGAGGTCTTGAGAACCATGCTGAGTGGTTTGCTTCAATCTAATGTAAGCAATATGATGCCACTGAAGAAATTCAAGCAGGAAGTGGAGTCTGTCTTGACATTTTTTCCTTCCTTTCAGCCCTTCCAATGAGGGACTTCACAGATATCTGTTTTTATATCACACCCTTGCCACCTCAAATTTCATGCAGCTTGTTTTTCTTGCTGTACTTCTATAGTCATGAAGATATGATTATCCAAATTTCTGATTCAGAGATTTGCTGTAAGATTCTAGTGGGTTACACGCTTGTCCTCCTTTAAGTCTCCTATTATCTCCTCTCTGTTATTTCCCTTTGACCTGATCTTTATTATTTGATATAAAGTTTGTGCTCTAGCTCTGTCACTTACTATTTGGTTCCCAAGGAGGAAATTATTTTATCTCTCTTTTTTTTTTTTCTTGCGGTTCGCGGGCCTCTCACTGTTGTGGCCTCTCCTGTTGCGGAGCACAGGCTCCTGACGCGCAGGCTCAGCGGCCATGGCTCACGGGCCCAGCCGCTCCGCGGCATGTGGGATCTTCCCAGACGGGGGCACGAACCCGTGTCCCCTGCATCGGCAGGCGGACTCTCAACCACTGTGCCACCAGGGAAGCCCTATTTAATCTCTTTTAAGTCATGGTTTCCACTCCAGTAAAATGGATATAGTCATTCACACTCTGCATCTCTAAAGGATGAAATGAGTCAGTGTGTGTAAAAGGACTTTGTAAACTGCTAGACACCATCTAAATAGAAGTGCTTTACAAACAGTGATGCTGACATATTATTGGCTCAACAGACCCGTTTCCTGAGTTAACTGGGGGGTGGCCATCTGACAGAACAGAGATCCTCTCCTGAGGCGGCATTTTGCCTGCTGGTGACTTGGGTGCTGGGCAAGTGTGTGCCAGTCATAGACTTCCTGCTTTACCCTGGCTCATTCCAGGCTTCTCAGTCTCTTGCCTTCTGTATCGAATTTGATTTTGAGACGATGGGGCCACAGAGAGTTAAGAACAGCATATGGCCCTCTTTGTGGTCAACCTGATGCTGTCAATAACAAATTTAGGTAAATTTGCACCTTTACACTTGAGACAGGAAAAGAACAATGTCTCCATATCACGAAGAGAATCCTAGCTGCATTACTGAGACTGATATCTAAGACTGAATTATAAAAACAATGGAAAAATAAATTCACATTTATATTAAGCTTCTAAATAAATGTATTAGATCATCCGTGGACTATCCCCCCAGCTTGTTTTATCATAGCATGTTAGAAATAAGCATTTCCTATCTTAAATTTTGAGTACACATTTTTGGTGAATATTCATAATTAACATGTTAAGAAACAAACATTTTCATCTTAAATTTTGTGTACACATTTTTTGGTGAATATTCATAATTTACAACATACTTTTTTCCAGCTTTATTGAGATATAACTGACCTATAACATTATATAAGTTTAAGGCGTACAACATGTTTTGATATATGTATAGATTTCGAAATGATTACTCAATAAGGTTTGTTAACATCTATCACCTCACATAGGTAAAACATTTTTCTTGTGATGAGAACTTTTAAGATCTACTCTCTTGTTTTTAATTGAAGTATAGTTGATTTACAATGTTGTGTTACTGTTGTACAACAAAGCGATTCAGTTATACATATATATACATTCTTTTATAATATTCTTTTCCATTATGGCTTGTCATAGGATACTGAATATAGTTCTCTGTATTATACCGTAGGACCCTGTTGTTTATCCATTCTATATAAGATCTACTCTCTTAGCAACTTTTGAATATACAATACAGTATTATTAACTATAGTCACCATGTCATTCATTACATCCCCACAACTTATCTTATAACTGAAAGTTTGTGCCTTTTGAGGACTCTTATCCATTTCCCCCACTCCCCATGCCCTGCCTCTGACAATCACCAAGCTGTTCTCTGTTTCTCTGAGTTTGTTGTTTTTGAGAAGGATCATACAGTATTTGTGTTTCTATGACTAACTTATTACACTTAGCATAATGTCCTCAAGTTTCATCCATGTTATCACAAATGGCAGGATTTGTTTCTTTTTAATGGCTGAAAAACATTCCAGTTGTGTGTATATGTGTGTGTGTGTGTCACGTTTTCCTTACCCATTCATCTGTCGTTGGACACTTAGGTTGTTTCCATGTCTTGGCTATTGTAAATAATGCTGCAAATGAACATGGCAGTACTTGAGACAGTGATTTCATTTCCTTCAGATATATACCCCAAATTTCTGGATCATATATGGCAGTTCTATTTTTAATTTCTTGAGGAACCTTCTTACTGCTTTCCACAGTGGCTGCCCCAATTTACATTCCCACCAATAGTGTACAGGCTTCCCCTTTCCCCACATCCTCACTAGCATTTGTTATCTCTTGTCTTTTTGATAGTAGCCATTTTAGCACATAGGAGGTAAGATCTTATTATGATTTTGATTTGCATCTCCTTGATGATTAGTGATGCTGAGCACAATTTCATGTACTGTTATCCATTTGAATATTTTCTTTGGAAAAAAAGGCTATTCAGCTCCTTTGCCCAGTTTTAAATTAGATTATTTGGTTTTTGCTATTGAGTTGTGTAAGTTCTTTATATAATTTGGATGTTAACCCCTTATCAGATATGTGGTTTGCAAATATTTTCTCCCATTCCATGGGTTGTGTCTTAATTTTTCTGATAATTTATTTTTCTGTGCAGATTATTTGTTTGATGTAGTTCCACATCATTTTTGCTTTTGTTGCTTGTGCTTTAGATGTCTCACTTAAAAGCTCATTGCCAAGATCAATGTTAAGAAGCCTTTGCTGTTTTCTTCTAGGAGTTTTATGGTTTCACATGTTACATTTAAGTCTTTAATCCATTTCTAGTTAATTTTTGTGAGTGGTATAAGATAGAGGTCTAATTTCATTATTTTGTATGTGAATATCCAATTTTCCCAGCACGATTTATTGACAAGACTATCTTTTCTCCAGTGAGTACTCTTGGCCCTCTTGTCAAATATTAGTTGACTGTATATGCATAGATTTATTTCTGGGCTCTTTATTCTTGTTCCACTGGTCTGTGTGTGTGTTTTTATGCCAGTACTATACTGTTTTGATTACTGTAGCTTTGAAGTATAGTTTGAAATCAGGAAGTATGATACCTTCTTTGTTCTTCTTTCTCAAGATTGCTTTGGCTATTCAAGGTCTTTTGTGCTTCCAAATGAATTTTAGGGTTTTTTAAAATTTCTGTAAAAAAGGTCATTGGAATTTTGAAAGGGATTGGATTGAATCTGTAGATGGGTTTGGATTGTATGGACATTTTAACAACATGAATTCTTAACAATACACCTTTTATAAAAATTCAATGCTGAATGTATTTTTTGATAAAATTGTTTCTTTGTGACCAAATAATAGCTTGCTTTTACTTATCACTGGCATTTAAATATTTCTAGAAACCTGGAATCTTAGAGTTACAATTAATCTGACAGTCATGTCTGCCATTTCCCAAAAGGAATGGACTTTAAATAGTCTTGTCAGTGGCCTATTTATTTTCAAAGGCTTTCAGGCAAGGTATTGCATAACACCTTTAGCAGATGCTGTGGATATCCCACTCTTATTCCCTCAATGCCCATCTAGTTAGACAGCTCCTTAATGCAAAACCTTGCAACTTTCTGCCTGAGAGCTTTCTCTGGCTGAAGGAGCAAGCTTGGTCCATACATGCATGGGGAAGGCTGGAAGATCTGCGTAGTGAACACCCCTGGAAGCAGTCCTTAATCAACCAGTGACAGGAGCTGGTAGCTAAATACTCCAGATTCCTCATATCTTAGATGGTACAACTCTAGGTGTGTTCTACGCAGGGGGATTGAACTCTATTACCTAGGGTAGTAACCTGTTCATTAGTATATCCTCTACTGGATTCCTTCCTTTCCCACTCTCCTACCAGGACTTCCTAAGATCACTACCCAAATAAACTCTGTGGACCCAAATCATTGTCTCAGAGTCTGCTTTTGAGGGGAATCCAACCTAAACCCCCCCTTAATTAGGTTTTCTAAAAATATATCCAGCCAGCTCCAAATTATACTCTAGAATGTTCCCTCACCAGTGATATTTACAAGGGAAAAATGTGCTTGGATACCATTTCAGAAAACTTTTTACAGTTATCCAAGCCAAAACGGTATACCAGAATCACGTTTTTTCAGTAATATCAGTTGGCTGTATAACAAAACAGATGAAATAGTTTCAAGAAAAAATTTTCAAATTAAATAAAATATGCTTATTACAAGAATTTCTACATCTTGTTGCATAAGAAAAGGGATAACTTTTTTCAGGTATCTTTCGTAAGTTAGTGGGCAAGGCCTTTCCACTTCTGGTCTGATGAATCATCACTTGCTTTCTAGAGACAGCTGGGGAAATACTGGGATAGAAGGAGGAGATGGTGGTGGGACAGCTTATGTATTTGTTAGTTCGTGATACTATTCAGTCTAATGGTAACTGGACTGCATTTTCCCCTAGTTGGGAGCTAGTGGTAGAGGGCAGCAGAAGATTTTTTGTTGGTAAGTAAATTGATTCTCTGCTACCCTCCTAATTTAGATCAAATAATTAATTCTAACATTAATGGAATTGAGGCAAAGATGGAGATGAGGTTGCATTTTAGAAATTTTATAGTATTAATTTTTAATAACCAAAATTATTATTCTTTCATGGATCATTAATTTGTTGCTTACTTCCTACATATATATTCATTTGTCTTAGGTCAGATTCCCCAGAACAGAGACTCTGAGACAGAGTTTTGCATGAAAGGTGTTTATTGGAATGTGCTCTGGGAATCAGAGTGCCAGCGAGTACAGGAAACCAGAGAGTTGAGGTGAGATTCAGCTTCAGTGAAGGCCTCAGCCAATCTCATAGGGAGCTGTGGAGCTGATGGCCCTTCAGAGAGATCTTGAATTGAGGCCGAAGGGACCAGGTCTTCCACCACCCACCCCACTGTATCAATCAGCTGCTGGATGCTGGTGTACCCTGTGAGGGGGCGTGGCTTTAGTGGCTCCCTCCAACACAGGAGAATTCCCAGAGAGGACTGAGCTTTGAGCCAAAGTGCAAGTAGCTGGGGAAATACAAACCTTTGCACTTAGTAGGGGGACTGGATAACACAACACAGCCTCCACTATAACCACTAGAAAAAGTGCATATTGGTCAGAGTGTGAGAACTGCTGTGAAAGAAAATACAGTACTTTGTTTACTTAGATATTTTGAGTAATAGTAAATCAAGTAGTTTGATTTTCAAGTTTCAAAGCATTAGAATACAACAAATAACACTTAACACCAAAGCTATATGAACTATAATTTAATTTTTATAGCTGACACAGATGGAGGAAAAAATAATCCAAATCTTATAGAGCTTTAAGAACATTTATTAGCAAGGAGAAGCTTAGGGGTATATACATTAATAGCTTCCTGACTGATGGATAACTGCTTCATATGACAGTAGTACTTAAACATTTTACTCATGATATCACTTCACTGACCTCTGTGTCCATTTTTGTCTCTTGGTTCCTGTTCCTTCTCTGGCTAATCCAAGACTAGTGTTGGTGCCTTTGGGAGGCAGGCACTTAGGGGTGGCTCCTAGATCAGTTCTTGGGTAGGGTAGGTGGGCCTACAAGGGGAGCCTGCCCACTGAGTAATTCCCTGAGCTGAAGGATCCACTCTGCTTTCCTTTGCACCCCAGTGCTCTCCCAGCTCCTGTGGTACAGCCCACAGGATATGTTGCTGGTTCCCCTTACCCTCAGGGCAGTCCTCTTGAATAGGGTATCAACCCAAGAAGCCCACCTAGGTGCCTTCTATGGTGTTCTCAGAAAACCCATGCATTTCTGTACAATGTGAGAGGACACAGAGCACACCACTGCTACCTTCCCCACTCAGCTGTCTCTGTTTTTACACTCTAGTGGGCATAGGTCAACTCTACTGCAAGGACAATTATGGAACAAAGAGAAGATCCCACTCAGTCTATTTCTATGTCTACATGTGAATTATTATCTATCAATGAATCCCTAGCACTTAATACAGTATCTAAGACACAGGGTGAATTGAATAAATATTGGTGGAGTGAACAAAGGTTTAGCTGCTCAATAGCTCTTTTCCAAAAAAATTTAACTCTTTAAAAAGCTTTATCTTGAGTCACAGCCCAAGTGCTCCCACTCCATCTTGTTCCATTTTCATTGGGGAAAAACATCTGTTCTCTAGCCTCTTTATAAGGCGTATTATACACACCAAAACTGCAGTTAAGTCACCCGCAGCCTTCTCCTCCTTCTGGCCAACCAACATCATTTCCATGGTCCCTTCCTTGTAAGCCTGGCTTTCCAACCCTTTAATCATCTCTGCTCTCTTCTAGATCCAAATGTCCCACTTACTTTTAAACTATGGGGACCCAAATGCAAATATATCATAACGATGTTGTAAAAGTTTGGCAAATTTCAGGGGAAACCAACATCTGTTTGGTCCTTTCTAATTATCTTCTTGTGCCTTTTCATTAAGGAATTCCCAGGAAGAGCTGTAAATTTTAAAATTGATTCAACAATTTCCTTTCTGGTATAAGTCTTTCTGTTTGCATGCATACGATTTCTATGCAAAAATGGATTCATAAATGGAGGATTTTTAAGCTCACAAATATAAGCCTTTACACAATGTTTTAAAATATCTTGCACATTCTTTTAGGATCTAATTGCCGAATACAGGTCTTTTTAACTCTTAAATTTTTTTTTTTATAGATTTTTTTTTTTTTTTTTTTTTTTTAGATGTTGGGGGTAGGAGTTTATTAATTAATTTATTTTTGCTGGGTTGGGTCTTCGTTTCTGTGCGAGGGCTTTCTTTAGTCGTGGCAAGCGGGGGGCCACTCTTCATCACGGTGCGCAGGCCTCTCACTATCGCGGCCTTTCTTGCTGCGGAGCACAGGCTCCAGACGCGCAGGCTCAGTAGGTGTGGCTCACGGGCCCAGCCGCTCCGCGGCATGTGGGATCCTCCCGGACCGGGGCACGAACCCGTGTCCCCTGCATCGGCAGGCGGACTCTCAACCACTGCGCCACCAGGGAAGCCCAACTCTTAAATTTTTGTGTGTGTGTTTTAATACTCAACAGAGACACTGTTTTTGAATAAATTGTTCTTCAGCTTAAAAACATTTTTGTTATTTTTATTTGAACTTTTTCCATGCTCTTGATATAGACCAATTGTATAAGAATAAAAATAATAGCTGGTATTATATAGCACTTAACTCTGTGCCAGGCATGTGTTTTAGATGTATTAACATATTTAATCTAAACAACAACCCAGTGAGCCAGCTACTCTTGTCATCCCATTTTTCAGATGAAGAGATTAAGGGACGGAGAGGCTAAGGACTTGCCCAGCCTAGCACAGCAAATGAGGTTCAGAACTGGGATTTAAACCCTGGATACCTAGCCTTAGAGTTTACAGTCTTATGACGATGTACTGCCATATGTTTATGAATATAGTGGTGAACTGATTCTTGGTAAAGGTTTCTTTTTATTAGTGGTCTTTAATACATACAAGCAGAATTTTTCTTTGTATATGAAGATGATTTTTCTAGTACAATTATTATACTTGAGTACTGACGTTGGTTTGAGTGAAGAAATGATTCATGGTAGTGTCTTTGCTCCCTTACATGAAGGGAGATTTCACTTACTTTTTGCTGTGAGAATGTGAATCCTGCAATTGCTAAATATTGATGAATCTAATTTCCTTTAAGTCAAATATTGAGCTCATCTTGCCACCATGAATTGCAAATGTAACCTCCAGGAGCCCTATAAACTTGTTCCAAACAGCTGTGACATACGTGTTGGGCTCTCCATAAATATAGAGTGCTTGATCATCTCGCCTTGAGTGTAATTCATTTCGGAGTCAGTTTTCCAGAACAGATGGTTCTATTGTTACCATGCAGGTCTTCCTGTGGGGCTTTCAGAAACCTTACTGTCTTTTCAGAGAACACTTGAGAACTTTCCCAGAAAACTGTCTGTACTATTAGTGGTGGTGTGTTGAAACCCCAGTAAACTTGTTATGGCTTTGGGTTGCTCTTTATATGTTTCATTTAAACTTTGGGGAAAATAATTACCTTACTGAAGAAAACAGAATCATACCTTACTTCATTTGGACTAACTGACCTGTTTCAAAATGGACCTTTGTCCTTACTGTCTATATATAGGACAGGAAAAAATATTTGCAGTCATACATAGGCATTTGAAAACATTTTAGCAAATGCTCTTTAACCAGTCTCTAATGTTTCAAAATGTTCTCTAAAATGATGATTTCCCCTTTAAAAATATGATATGCATGCAGTTTCATGGTGGGATCTGCCCATATTAGGAAATACTTAAGCAGCACATCTATTTCCTAGTGTCCCATGATTTTCAAAGGAGTAACGGCCAAATGTTAATAATGTTTCTCGCTCAGGAAGTGGAATTGGTGAGTGTTAGGGATGGAGGTGAATATTTTCCATTTTCCATTTTATTCATTCTTCCAATGTCTGGATTTATTTTTATCCTCTGCACATGTATTTCTTTACAAGTAGTTAGCTAAGCAGTGAGATTATGAGCCACTTTGTTTTCACACATTCTTCCAACTTTAACAGAAATATTGTTTAAAATGCAAAGTGTTTAACTCTCTCATAAAAGTTTAATCGGTTAATGTATTTAGATAGTTGGTCACTTCGACTTGGAAAGGGATAGGTGCCTATCTCTTCATTTTAGAATTTTAGCACTGAAAGGATCCAGCCTTATGTCTTTATAGTAAAGAACTGAATTTAAATGAAATTAAATGGTTTGTCCGAGTTCAAACAGCTGGTGAGCGGCAAAACTAGGAGTAGAATCCAGGTCTCCTAACTCTAGCCAGTACTTCTCCTATGAAACCATCCCACCTTCCTAAGAGTTAATTATTTATATTTTCAAAATAGTATTGTATTTTGCAACTGTAAAATTTTGCAAGTATATTCCATTAATTTCATTGTATAATGAAGCCAAGCTTTAGAAGAGATATAAATACAGGTAAGGAATAAATATCATGATTCATAGGTTAAATGAATTGTAATCATGTTACATACAGTATTAACTTCTGGATAATACACTCAGTTTAAAAATGAAATGGTGCTTACTAGGGGGCAAAGTCATTTCTGAGGGATAGAGGATTCCAGGTGAAAATAATGATCTCATCTAATGATTTGTATGCTGCCATTCTTCTGTTGGGATTGTAACGAGACCTTCTAATTGGGACATATGAAAACTTTAATTCTAAAAACTGTTTCTTTTAAAAAGAAAAAGGTTGGTAGAGTAGAGACACATGTGTTCCTATAAAAGCATGATATATAGTGTGTTTCATTCAAGGATTTTGCAGCCATGAAAAGAAAAGGCGGGAAAAATGAGGTAATTCTAGACTAGAGGGAAGTAAGAAGCATGAAAAATTATCAGCATTGATGCTGAAACCTAATTTGAAGGCAGATTTTATTAAAAATACACCTAAAGAGAAGAGAAACTGAAAGCACTGCTTTCGCCTATTGGAGTTATAGTCTTATTACTTCCTACCACTGTTTATAAAAAGGTTTAGGGGTGGAGTCAAGATGGTGGTGTGGGACGACTCCGAGTTAGTGTCTCCCAACAACTAGAGTGCCTGCCCGCTGGTGTGGGACCCTGACACCCAAGGAGAAGGGAGGAACCCCCAAGTGAATTGGTAGGACGTGGGGGAACTGAAGAGGGAGGAGAAGTTGAGGCCAGACAGGATGGGTGCCCCTGAGGTCCAGGAAATCAGGAGAGGAAGGCAGGAGGGGCCCTCCAGGAGGAGCGGGAGAGGAGTGGAGGGCGTCTGCCCTACCCACTCGGGCCCGAGGAGCCTGCTGAGCTCACAGGCCAGTCCCCTGCCCTCCAAGGCTCTTCCCTTCCCCTGGCCGCATTGGTCCTGGGGGCTTAGGAAGGAGGCGGAGGGGAGAACAGGAGAGGCAGGTGGGAGGGGCCTTGCGAGGGGAGCAGGAGAGGAGCAGAGGGGGTTTGACCCACCCACTCGAGTCCAGGAAGCTTGCTGGGCTCCCAGGGGAGGCCCCCTGCTCTCTGAGACGAGGGGTGGAGGGCACGCCTGGGCCCCTTCTGTTCCTTGAGCCTAAACCCCACCCCCACAGCCCTCAGGGCCTTTTCTAGCCCTGTGGGTCCTAAGCGTTGGCCCCACCCACTGCCCAAACCTCGCCCTTGCTTAGGCCCCGCCCTCCACAGCCAAGGACTTCACCACCACCCCCCCTTTTGTTTTCTTTTCCCTCCTCCTCTACTTTACTATTGTGGTATGGTTATAACTTCCGGTTGTTGATTCATCTCTCTCTCTCTCTATATATATATATATTTTTCTGAGGTACGCGGGCCTCTCACTGTTGCAGACTCTCCTGTTGTGGAGCAAGGCTCCAGACACGCAGTCTCAGCAGCTATGACCCACGGGCCCAGCTGCTCTGTGGCACGTGGGATCTTCCTGGACCGGGCATGAACCCTGTTCCCTGCATTGGCAGGTGGACTCCCAACCACTGCACCACCAGGGAAGCCCCTCATCTATATTTTTATTTTTATATTCTTTCTAACATATCTGTCAGTTTCCTAGTCTAATTTTTTTTCTCTTTACTTTGTTATTGTTCTCTTTTATTTATTTATTTTTTGCCACCCCACATGGCTTGTGGGATCTAGGTTCATGAGCTGGGGGTTGGGCCAAAACTCCTGCAGTGGGAGCTCCAAGTACAAACCACGGGACTAACAGAGAACCTCAGACCACAGCGAATATTCATTGGAGTGAGGTCTCACGGAGGTCCTCACCTCAGTACCAAGACCCAGCTCTACCCAACAGCCTACAAAATCCAGTGTTGGAAGCCTCATGCCAAACAACCAGTAAAAGAGGAACACTATCCCCAGTCATAAAAACAAAACAAAAAAAAAGGAGACGGCAAAAAAAATATGTCACAGATGAAGGAGCAAGGTAAAAACTTACAAGACCAAATAAATGAAGAGGAAATAGGCAATCTACCTGAAAAAGAATTCAGAGTAATGATAGTAAAGATGATCCAGAATCTTAGAAATAGAATGGAGGCACAGATTGAGAAACTACCAGAAATGTTTAAAAAGGATCTAGAAGAACTAAAGAACAAACAAACAGAGATGAACAACACAATAACTGAAATAAAAAATACACTAGAAGGAATCAATAACAGAATAACTGAGGCAGAAGAACGAATATGTAAGCTGGAAGACAAAATGGTGGAAATAACTGCCAAGGAGCACAATAAAGAAAAAAGAATGAAAATAATTGAAGACAATCTCAGAGACCTCTGGGACAATACTAAACACACGAACATTCAAATTATAGGGGTCCCAGGAGAAGAAGAGATAAAGAAAGGGTCTGAGAAAATATTTGAAGAGATTATAGTGGAAAATTTCCCTAGCATGGGAAAGGAAATAGTCACCCAAGTCCAGGAAGCACAGAGAGTCCCATACAGGTTAAACACTAGGAAAAACACACCAAGACACATATTAATCAAACTAACAAAAATTAAATTCAAAGGGTATTAAAAGCAGCAAAGGAAAAACAAAAAATAACATACAAAGGAATCCCCATAAGGTTATCAGCTGATTTTTTAGCATAAACTCTGCAGGCCAGAAGGGAGCGGCAGGATATACTTAAAGTGATGAAAGAGAAAAACCTACAACCAAGATTACTCTACCCAGCAAGGATCTCATTCAGATTTGATGGAGAAATCAAAAGCTTTTCAGACAAGCAAAAACTAAGAGAATTCAGCACCACCAAACCAACTTTACAACAAATGCTAAAGAAACTTCTCTAGGTGGGAAAAACAAGAGAAGAAAAAGACCCACAAAAACAAACCCGAAAAAATTAAGAAAATGGTAATAGGAACATACATATCAATAATAACCTTGGGGCTTCCCTGGTGGTGCAGTGGTTGAGAGTCCGCCTGCTGATGCAGGGGACACAGGTTCGTGCCCCAGTCCGGGAAGATCCCACATGCCACGGAGCAGCTGGGCCCGTGAGCCATGGCTGCTGAGCTTGTGCATCCAGAGCCTGTGCTCTGCAACGGGAGAGGCTACAACAGTGAGTGGCCCGTGTACCACAGAATAATAATAATAATAATTATAATAATAATAACCTTGAATGTAAATGGATTAAATACTCTAACCAAAACACATAGACTGGCTGAATGGATACAAAAACAAGACCCATATATACGCTGTCAACAAGAGACCCACTTCAGACCTAGGGACACACACAGAGTGAAAGTGAAGGGATGGAAAATGATAGTCCATGCAAATGGAAATCAAAAGAAAGCTGGAGTAGCAATACTCACATCAGATAAAGTAGACTTTAAAATAAAGACTATTACAAGAGATAAGGAGACACTACATAATGATCAGAGGATCATCCCCAGAAGAAGATATAACAATTATAAACCTTTATGCACCCAACATAGGAGCAACTCAATAAGGCAAAAGCTAACAACCATGAAAAGAGAAATAGACAGTAACACAATAATAGTAGGGGACTTTAACACCCCACTTACACCAATGGACAGATCACCCAAACAGAAAATAACTACGGAAACATAAGCTGTAAATGACACAATAGATCAGACATTTAACTGATATATATATATAGAGAACATTCCACCCAAAGTGGCAGAATACACTTTCTTCTCAAGTGCACATGGAACATTCTCCAGGATACATCACATCTTGGGTCACAAATCAAGCCTCGGAAAATTTAAGAAAATTGAAATTGTATCAAGCAACTTTTCTGACCACAATGCTATGAGATTGGAAATCAATTACAGGAAACAAACTGTAAAAAACACAAATACATGGAGGCTAAACAGTGTGCTACTAAACAACCAAGAGCTCACTGAAAAATCAAAGAAGAAATTAAAAAATACATAGAAACAAATGACAATGAAAACACGATGACCCAAAACCTAAGGGATGCAGCAAAAGCAGTTCTAAGAGGGAAGTTTATAGCAATTCAATCTCACCCCAAGAAATAAGAAAAATCTCAAATAAACAATCTAACCCCACACTTAAAACAACTAGAGAAAAAAGAACAAAGAAAACCCAAAGTCAGTAGAAGGAAAGAAGTCATAAAGATCAGAGCAGAAATAAATGAAATAGAAATGAAGAAAACAATAGCAAAGATCAATAAAACTAAAAGCTGGTTCTTTGAGAAGATAAACAAAATTGATAAACCACTAGCCAGACTTATCAAGAATAAAAGGGAGAGGACGCAAATCAATAAAATTAGAAATGAAAAAGCAGAAATCATAACTGATGCCACAGAAATACAAAGGATTATAAGAGACTACTACAAACAACTATATGCCAATAAAATGGACAACCTGGAAAAAATGGACAAATTCTTGGAAAGGTTAAATTTTCCAAGACTGAACCAAGAAAAATTAGAAAATATAAACAGACCTATCACAAGTAATGAAATTGAAACTGTGATTAAAAATCTTCCAGCAAACAAAAGTCTAGGACGATGGTGTCACAGGCAAATTCTTTCAAACATTTAGAGGAGAAGTAATGCCAGTCCTTCTCAAAATCTCCCATAAAATTGCAGAAGGAGGAACACTTCAAAATTTGTTCTACAAAGCCACTATCACCCTGATTCCAAAACCAGAAAAAGAAGAAAATTATCCAATATCACTGATGAACATAGATGCAAAAATCTTGAACAAAATACTAGCAAACAGAATCCAACAGCACATTAAAAGGATGATACATCGTGATCAGGTGGGATTTATCCCAGGAATGCAAGGATTCTTCAATATACGCAAATCAATCAGTGTGATACACCACATTTGCAAATTAAGGAATAAGAAACCCTATGATCATCTCAGTAGATGCAGAAAAAGCTTTTGACAAAATTCAACACCGATGTTTGATAAAACTCTCCAGAAAATGGGCACAGAGGGAACCTGCCTCAACATAATAAAGACCATATATTGAAAACCCACAGCAAGCATCATATTCAATGGTGAAAAACTGAAAGCATTTCCACTATGATCGGGAACAAGACAAGGATGTCCACTCTCGCCACTCTTATTCAACATAGTTTTGGAAGTCCTAGCCATGGCAATCAGAGAAGAAAACAAAATAAAAGGAATACAAATTGGGAAAGAAGTAAAACTGTCACTGTTTGCAGATGACATGATACTATACATAGAAAATCCTAAAGATGCCACCAGAAAACTACTAGAACTAATCAATGAATTTGGTAAGGTTGCAGGATGCAAAATTAATGCACAGAAATCTTTGGCATTCCTATACACCAACAATGAAGAATCAGAAAGGGAAATTAAGAAACAGTCCCATTTACCATTGCAACAAAAATAATAAAATACCTAGGAATAAACCTGCCTAAGAAGGTAAAAGACTTGTACTCAGAAAACAATAAAACACTAATGAAAGAAATCAAAGATGACATAAACAGATGGAGAAATATACCATGTTCCTGGATTGGAAGAATCAGTATTGTGAAAATGACTATACTACCCAAAGCAATCTACAGATTCAGTACAGTCCCTATCAAACTACCAATGGCATTCTTCACAGAATTAGAACAAAAAATTTTACAATTCATATGGAAACACAAAAGACCCTGAATAGCCAAAGCAATCTTGAGAACGAAAAATGGAGCTGGAGGAATCAGGCTCCCAGACTTCAGACTATACTACAAAGCTACAGTAATCAAGACGATATGTTACTGGCACAAAAACAGAAGTATAGGTCAATGGAACAGGATAGAAAGCCCAGGGATAAACCCACACACCTATGGTCAACTAATCTATGACAAAGGAGGCAAGGATATACAATGGAGAAAAGACAGTCTCTTCAATAAGTGGTGCTGGGAAAACTGGACAGCTACATGTAAAAGAATGAAATTAGAACACTCCCTATCACCATACACAAAAATAAACTCAAAATGGATTAAAGACCTAAATGTAAGGCCAGACACTATAAAACTCTTAGAAGAAAACATAGGAAAAGCATTCTTTGACATAAACCACAGCAAGATCTTTTTTTCCCCATCTCCTAAGGGTAATGGAAATAAAAACAAAACTAGGGCTTCCCTGGTGGCGCAGTGGTTGAGAGTCTGCCTGCCGATGCAGGGGACACGGGTTCGTGCCCTGGTCCGGGAAGATCCTACATGCCGCGGAGCGGCTGGGCCCATGAGCCATGGCCGCTGAGCCTGCGCATCCGGAGCCTGTGCTCCGCAATGGGAGAGGCCACAGCGGTGAGAGGCCCACGTACCACAGAAAAAACCCCAAAACAAACAAAAAATAAAAAAAAACTAAAAAATGGGACTTAATTAAAGTTAAAAGCTTTTGCATAGTAAAGGAAACCATAAACAAGACAACCCCAAAATGGGAGAAATTATTTGCAAATGAAACAACAGACAAAGGGTTAATCTCCAAAATATACAAACAGCTCATGGAGCTCAATATCAAACAATCCACTTATGGAATGGGCAGAAGACCTAAATAGACATTTCACCAAGGAAGACATACAGATGGTCAAGAGGCACACGAAAATATGCTCAGCATCACTAATTATTAGAGAAATTCAAATCAGAACTACAGTGAGGTATCACCTCACGCCAGTCAGAATGGCCATTATCAAAAAAGCTAGAAGCAATAAATACTGGAAACGGTGTGGTGAAAAGGGAACCCTCCTGCATTGGTGGGAATGTAAATTGATACAGCCACTATGGAGAACAGTATGGAGGTTCCTTAAAAAACTAAAAATAGAATTACCATATGACCCAGCAATCCCAGTACTGGGCACATACCCTGAGAAAACCATAATTCAAAAAGATACATGCACCCCAGTTTTCATTGCAGCACCGTTTACAATAGCCAGGACATGGAACCAACCTAAATGTCCATCGACAGATGAATAGGTAAAGAAAATGAGGCACATATATACAATGGAATATTACTTGGCCATAAGAAGAAATGAAATTGAACTATTTGTAGTGAGGTGGATGGACCTAGAGTCTGTCATACAGAGTGAAGTCAGAAAGAGAAATACAAATACCATATGGTAATACATATATATGGAACCAAAAAAAAAAAAAAGGTCCTGATGAATCTAGTTACAGGGTAGGAATAAAGATGCAGACAAAGAGAACGGACTTGAGGACACAGGGTGGGAGGGGAACCTGGGGCGAAGTAGCATCGACATATATACACTACCAAATGTAAAATAGTTAGCTAGTGGGAAGAAGTAGCATAGCACAGGGAGATCAGCTCAGTGCTGTGCGATGACCTAGAGGGGTGGGATAGGGAGGATGCAAGGGAGGCTCAAGAGGGAGTGTATATGGGGACATATGTATGCATATGGCTGATTCACTTCAGTGTACAACAGAAACTAACACAGTATTGTGAAGCAATTATACTCTAATAAAGATCTTTTAAAATTAAAAAAAAAAAAGTCTTAGCTCAGCTCCTAGAATCGGTGAACAGAGATGTAGGATCCTTGTGTATCCTTTTTCTGTAGCTTGTAGAAACGTATGTACTCTGCTCCTTGGACTGCTGACGTCTACAAAGTGAGGGAATGTCCCAGAGGGATATTTCCTTTCCCTATGGAAGCAATGACTTAGCACCAAGATGGCACTCAGTTTTTGGTGAATAAATGAATCAATACTTGTTACTGCTTTTCCCTCTCCACCCCAAACCCATAAGTAATCTTGGAAAAGTCTGGAGAAAATTTATTTCTACTTCTTTCCATTCTACTATTCTGAACTGGAAAGACATAAAGGAAAATGGATCATGGATAATTTCAAGCCCAATTCCTGGAAGAAAAAAATAAAAGAGAAATTACTACCTAAGAATTTTTGTGATCAAATAAATTTTCATTATTTCACCATTACCTCCTTCCTGGAGAAAATTAGCATGGCTAGTAACCCTCATTTATTATTTTTTTCATTTAGTATGCTCTAGTAGGATGATAAATGATATGTTATTTTCATTTTCATTTTTTCATATGTGATAATAGATGCTTTGAAAAGTTAAGTAACTGGCCACACAAAGAAGTCACTGGTTCAAAGATGGGGCTGGTATAATGGGTTTGAAGAAGAGCCTGGATACGGAGAGGCAGGTGCTGAATCAGTGGAATGTGAGAAGTTGTTGGCCCTGAGTGAGGAGACAAGCCTGAGAGAAAGAGGGCTGACTCACCAGGAAGTAGAACGAGCACAAAATGTCAACTTTCTCTCACAGATAAAGGAAAACTCACAGTCATATCCCTGACATGACGAAAACAAAGCCTGGACACTTTGGCAAAAACATAACATGCCCAGAGTATGACTTTTCTAGAAAAGTCTTTGATTAAGATTTAAATATGAAAAAAAAAAACATGTTTAAAATGGGGGTACCTATTGTGATAGAAAGCATTTTCAGGCAAGATAAGGGTTGACTTTAGATCCCTTGTCACATGTTTAGGAGTACAGAGAGAAATATTTTAGGAGCTTTTATTTCAAAACAAAGGTAAATGAGAGAGAACTGTGTGAAAATGATAATATAAAATTAATTTTAGCAGCACAGTGTCACTGCTATCATTTAAACTAAAAAACAGCAGTTTCAGTATTGCTACCACAGGCTTAATTCATTGCCACTCGGGTTGGGACAGAGTTGCTGAAGACACGAGAGAAAGGGAAGAGCTAAATGTGAAAATCTTCAGGAGGGACATGGGAACCCATTAAAATTCACTGATTCAAGCGGTCCATTAAAACATTTTCCAGTCTGGTTATTGAAGCTGTGGAAAAATGGGGAACTCACATTTCTCACTCTCAGATGTGGAGTTTAAATTACAAGAAGAATGAGAGGAAGGAAAACCGTGACTCAATTATGGCTAATCTGAATTTATTGGTATTTCTCCATTTAAGAAAAGGCAGAGGGGAAACAAAAGGATGGGGCTGAGATAAAACTGCAATTAATCTATATACCACAAGAGGAGGGGAAAAAGGCTTTCTTCAATGAAGCTCATAAGCTCTTTTTTAAAAAATTATTTTATTTTAAAATTTTTAATTAATTTTTATTGGAGTATACTTGCTTTACAATGTTGTGTTAGTTTTTGCTGTACAGCAAAGTGAATCAGCTATACGTATACATATATCCCCTCTTTTTTGTATTTCCTTACCATTTAGGTCTCCAGAGAGCATTGAGTAGAGTTCCCTGTGCTATATGGTAGGTTCTCATTAGTTATCTGTTTTATACCTAGTAGTGTATATATGTCAACCCCAATCTCCCAGTTCTTTATACTATGCCCTGCTCTCTGTCCCCTCTATCTTATCCTATAAGGCATGTTTGGTTTGACGAGGAAGAGAAAGTCTTCTGAGAACATGGAAACCAAAGTCACTACTCCCAAGAGAGGAGGGCTAAATAAAAGAATTTAAGATATCAACATGGACACCTGAGAGAGTGCATGATGTGGGCACCTAGCAGAGTGCTTGGTGTAGCATCGGGGCTCAATGTATGGTAATATTGATGGAGGACAAGGAGGAACCAAGAGTCAGGCTTAGCCTGGGTTGTTAAACCGTTGGCCAAGTAGAAAGATTTTTCTTTTCCTTTGAATGAAGTTTTTAGGGTTCTGTATGTGTTGTCATTTCAAAGAAATGGAGGGAAGCATACACAATTGAGGTCATGCCAGAGATAGGGTTTTTGGAGGAATGGAAAAGAAATACACCTTCAAGATCTGAGGGTTGGAGGCACAGTCTTCAAACCCCGCCCCCCCTGCAATAGAGTGCTTTCTTATTCCATCAGTCATCATGCATGAAGGACAAAGCATTTCAAAAAGTAGGGGCTTCAAAGGTTTAGGATATATATTTTCTTTACAGCTGCTAGTTTTGTCATTTATTTCTGTTAAACGTGTAAAGCTGGCTCTGTGTTAAGTGCTTGCCAGGGAGAAAGTGATGAGGAAGTGGTTCCTCATCTTTTTTCAGCCGCTGCAGATCACAAGGGGCTATTCATCAACATTACAATCTGAGTTTTCACATCATTTTGTAAAAAGTTTCACTTTTTTCTCATGACATACTGAAAGGATTTGGGGGCACACATCATGACCTTGAACATTTTTTGAAAGAAAAAAATAGACATTTGAAATTAAGGAAAACCTTAAGTATTTAGAGGTAGCTGATTTTGATCAGATTGTTGCCTGGAGAATTTCTACTAAATAGCATAGCTGTAGAAAGAGGCAGTCAAGCGTGAAACCTCAGGTAACACTGACTAGAAGATCAAATAAAAGTTGTTTGTTTTTCAAAGTATCACATTACTTAAGGTATCTTAATATGTCTGATCCATACCTAAGTCCGTCTTACCAAAGTTGTGACTAAAAAATTAGCTAAATATCTTCACTCTACATTTTGAACATTTCTAGGGTAAAATTTTGGTCCCTTTCCTTTATATCTTGGTAGAAAATTATTGGTAGAAAATTTTTATTTCAAAATATACCTGTAAGTATTTCAGGGTTTCTGATTGTAAAAAGTAAGGCATTATTTTCACCTTTGCAAAAGAAAAATATAAATAATCATCGAACTCATTTTGCAAACTACACAACAGTATAAAAAAGAAACATAATCACCATCCAAAGATAGCAATTTTGTATATTTCCTACAGGGCTGCCTTTGGAACTGGAGAAGAATGATATGTTTCTGGTTGTTGTTTTTTTTGCGGTATGCGGGCCTCTCACTGTTGTGGCCTCTCCCGTTGCAGAGCACAGGCTCCGGACGTGCAGGCTCAGCGGCCATGGCTCACGGGCCCAGCTGCTCCGCGGCTTGTGGGATCTTCCTGGACCGGGGCATGAACCCGTGTCCCCTGCATCGGCAGGCTGACTCTCAACCACTGCGCCACAAGGGAAGCCCGAGAATGATATGTTTTGATAGGACTTCTGTTTAGGCTGCCAAGATCAGGACTATTGCCTTTAAGAGGATTGTTAGAAAATCCACAGCAATGGATCTACAGTGTAAGCCTGTATTTCCCAAGCAAAGGAAAACAATGATTCTCTCCACCCTTATAAAGTAATAACACCGTGTCTAGAAAATAAACTGCTCAAAAGATGTTTGTGAACAATTGCTTAAAAATATGTGCCTTGGGAAGGAAGGAGGAATGAAAGAAGGAAGGGAGGGAGGATGGAAGGGAGGGAGGGAGGGAATCCTCCTTGGCTGTGTGGCTGACAGGGTCTTGGTGCTCAGGCTGGGTGTCAGGCCTGAGCCTCTGAGGTGGGAGAGCAGAGTTCAGGACATTGGACCACTAGAGACCTCCTGGCTACATGTAATATCAAATCAATGAGAGCTCTCCCAGAGAGCTCCATCTCAATGCTAAGGCCCAGCTCCACTGAACGACCAGCAAGCTCCAGTGCTGGACACCCCATGCCAAACAACTAACAAGACAGGAACACAATCCTACCCATTAGCAGAGGCTGCCTAAAATCATAATAATCTAACAGACCCCAAAACACACCACCGGATGTGATCCTGCCCACCAGAAAGACAAGATCCAGCCTCACCCACCAGAACATAGGCACCAATCCTCTCCACCGGGAAGCCTACACAACCCACTGAACCAACCTTACCCACGGGGGCAGACACCAAAAACAATGGGAAATACGAACCTGCAGCCTGCGAAAAAGAGACCACAAACCAGTAAGTTAAGCAAAATGAGAAAACAGAGAAATTTGCAACAGAGGCAGGAGCAAGGTAAAAACCCACCAGACCAAACAAATGAAGAGGAAATAGGCAATCTACCTGAAAAAGAATTCAGAGGAATGATAGTAAAGATGATCCAAAATCTTGGAAATAGAATGGAGAAAATACAAGAAATGTTTAACAAGGATCTAGAAGAACTAAAGGGCGAACAAACAATGATGAACAACACAATAAATGAAATTAAAAATTCTCTAGAAGGAATCGATAACAGAATAACTGAGGCAGAAGAACGGATAAGGGACCTGGAAGATAAAATAGTGGAAATAACTACCACAGAGCAGAATAAAGCAAAAAGAATGACAAGAATTGAGGACAGTCTCAGAGACTTCTGGGACAACATTAAACACACCAACATTCGAATTATAGGGGTCCCAGAAGAAGAAGAGAGAAAGAAAGGGACTGAGAAAATATTTGAAGACATTATAGTTGAAAACTTCCCTAATATGGGAAAGGAAATAGTGAATCAAGTCCAGGAAGTGCAGAGCATCCCATACAGGATAAATCCAAGGAGAAACATGCCAAGACACATATTAATCAAACTATCAAAAATTAAACACGAAGAAAAAATATTAAAAGCAGCAAGGGAAAAACAACAAATAACATACAAGGGAATCCCCATAAGGTTAACAGCTGATCTTTCAGTAGAAACTCTGCAAGCCAGAAGGGAGTGGCAGGACATCTTTAAAGTGATGAAAGGGAAAAACCTACAACCAAGATTAATCTACCCAGCGAGGATCTCATTCAGATTCAGTGGAGAAATTACAACCTTTACAGACCAGCAAAAGTTAAGAGAATTCAGCACCACCAAACCAGCTTTACAACAAATGCTGAAGGAACTTCTCTAGGCAGGAAACACAAGAGAAGGAAAAGGCCTACAATAACAAACCCAAAACAGTTAAGAAAATGTCAGTAGGAACATAGATATTGATAATTACCTTAAATGTAAATGGATTAAATGCTCCAACCAAAAGACATAGACTGACTGAATAGATACAAAAACAAGACCCATATATATGCTGCCTACAAGAGACACACCTCAGACCTAGGGACACATACAGACTGAAAGTGAGAGGATGGAAAAAGATATTCCATGCAAATGGAAATCAAAAGAAAGCTGGAGTAGCAATTCTCATATCAGACAATATAGACTTTAAAATAAAGACTATTACAAGAGACAAAGAAGGGCGTTACATGATGATCAAGGGATCAATCCAAGAGGAAGATATAACAATTGTAAATATTTATTCACCCAACATAGGAGCACCTCAATATGTAAGGCAAATGCTAACAGCCATAAAATGGGAAATTGACAGTAACACAATAGTAGTAAGGGACTTTTTAACACCCCACTTTCACCAATGGACAGATCACCTGAAATGAAAATAAATAAGGAAACGCAAGCTTTAAATGGTACATTAAACAAGATGGACTTAATTGATATTTATAGGACATTCCAGCCAAAAAGAACAGAATACACTTTCTTCTCAAGTGCTCCTGCAGCATTCTTCAAAATAGATCATATCTTGGGTCACAAATCGAGCCTTGGTAAATGTAAGAAAATGGAAGTCATATCAAGTATCATTTCTGACCACAGTGCTCTAAGAGTAGATATCATACAGGAGAAAAACTGTAAAAAATACAAACAAATGGAGGCTAAACCATACACTACTAAATAACCAAGAGATCACTGAAGAAGTCAAAGAAGAAATCAAGAAATACCTAGAAACAAATGACAATGAAAACATGACAACCCAAAGCCTATGGGATGCAGCCAAAGCAGTTCTAAAAGGGAAGTTTATAGCAATACAGTTCTACCTTAAGAAACAAGAAACACCTCAAATAAACAACCTAACCTTATACCTAAAGCAATTAGAGAAAGAAGAACAAAAATAACCCAAAGTTAGAAGAAGGAAAGAAATCATAAAGATCAGATCAGAAATAAATGAAAAAGAAATGAAGGAAATGATAGCAAAGATCAATAAAACTAAAAGCTGGTTCTTTGAGAAGATAAACAAGATTGATAATCCACTAACCAGACTCATCAAGAAAAAAAGGGAGAAGACTCAAATCAACAGAATTAGAAATGAAAAAGGAGAAGTAGCAACTGACACAGCAGAAATACAAAGGATCATGGGAGATTACTGTAAGCAACTATATGCCAATAAAATAGACAATCTGGAATAAATGTGCAAATTCTTAGAAAAGCACAACCTTCTGAGACTGAACCAGGAAGAAATAGAAAATATAAACAGACCAATCACAAGTACTGAAATTGAAACTGTGATTAAAAATCTTCCAACAAACAAAAGCCCAGGACCAGATGACTTCACAGGCAAATTCTATCAAATGTTTAGAGAAGAGCTAATACCTACCCCTCTCAAACTCTTCCAAGATATAGCAGAGGGAGAAACACTCCCAAAGTCATTCTACAAGGCCACCATCACCCTCATACCAAAACCAGACAAAGATGTCACAAAAAATGAAAACTACAGACCAATATCACTGATGAACATGGATGCAGAAATCCTCAACAAAATACTAGCAACCAGAATCCAACAGCACATTAAAAGGATCATACACCACAATCAACTGGGTTTTATCCCAGGAATGCAAGGAATCTTCAATATATGCAAATCAATCAATGTGATACACCTTATTAACAAATTGAAGGATAAAAACCATATGATAATCTCAATAGATGCAGAAAAAGCTTTTCATAAAATTCAACAGCATTTATGATAAAAACTCTCCAGAAAGTAGACATAGAGGGAATTTACCTCAGCATAATAAAGGCCATATATGACAAACCCACAGCCAACATCATTCTCAATGGTGAAAAACTGAAACTATTTTCCACTAAAGTGAGGAACAAGACAAGGTTTCTTACTCTCACCAATATTATTCAACATAGTTTTGGAAGTTTTAGCCACAGCAATCAGAGAAGAAAGAGAAATAAAAGGAATCCAAATAGGAAAGAAGTAAAGCTGTCACTGTTTGCAGATGACATGATTCTATGCATAGAGAATCCTAAAGATGCTACCAGAAAACTACTAGAACTAATCAATGAGTTTGGTGAAGTAGCAGGATACAACATTAATGCACAGAAATCTCTTGCATTCCTATATACTAATGATGAAATATCTGAAAGAGAAATTAAGGAAACACTCCCATTTACCACTGCAACAAAAAGAATAAAATACCTAGGAATGAACCTACCTAAGGAGACAAAAGACCCATATGCAGAAAACTATAAGACACTGATGAAAGAAATTAAAGATGATACAAACAAATGGAGAGCTATACCATGTTCTTAGATTGGAAGAATCAACATTGTGAAAATGACTATACTACCCAAAGCAATCTACAGATTCAATGCAATCCCTATCAAACTACCAATGGCATTTTTCACAGAACTAGAAGAAAAATTTTCACAATTTGTATGGAAACACAAAAGACCCCAATAGCCAAAGCAATCTTGAGAAAGAAAAATGGAGCTGGAGGAATCAGGCTCCTGGACCTCAGACTATAGTACAAAGCTACAGTAATTAAGACAGTATGGTGCTGGCACAAAAGCAGATATATCGATCAATGGAACACATATAAAGCCAAGAAATGAAACCATGCAACTATGGTCAACTAATCTATGACAAAGGAGGTAAGGATATACAATGGAGAAAAGACAGTCTCTTCAATAAGTGGTGCTGGGAAAACTGGACAGCTACATATAAAAACATGAAATTAGAACACTCCCTAACACCATACACAAAAATAAACTCAAAATGGATTAAAGGGGTTTCCCTGGTGGCGCAGTGGTTGAGAATCTGCCTGCTAATGCAGGGGACATGGGTTCGAGCCCTGGTCTGGGAGGATCCCACATGCTGCAGAGCCACTAGGCCTGTGAGCCACAACTACTGAGCCTGCACGTCTGGAGCCTGTGCTCCGCAACAAGAGAGGCCACGATAGTGAGAGGCCTGTGCACTGTGATGAAGAGTGGCCCCCGCTTGCCACAACTAGAGAAGCCCTCTCACAGAAACGAAGACCCAACACAGCAAAAATAAATTAATTAATTAATAAACTCCTACCCCCAACATCTTAAATAGAAATGGATTAAAGACATAAATGTAAGACCACACACTATAAAACTCTTAGAGGAAAACTTAGGCAGAACACTCTATGACAAATCACAGCAAGATCCTTTTTGACCTACCTCCTAGAGAAATGGAAATAAAAACAATAACAAATGGGACGTAATGAAACTTAAAAGCTTTTGCAAAGCAAAGGAAACCATAAAGAAGATAAAAAGACACTGCTCAGAATGGGAGAAAATATTTGCAAATGAAACGACTGACAAAGGATTAAATCTCCAAAATATACAAGCAGCTCATGCAGCTCAATATCAAAAAAACAACCGAATCCAAAAATGGGCAGAAGACCTAAATAGACATTTTTCCAAAGAAGATATACAGAATGCCAACAAATACATGAAAGGATGATCAACATCACTAATCATTAGAGAAATGCAAATCAAAACTACAATGAGGTATCACCTCACACCGGTCAGAATGGCCACCGTCAAAAGGTCTACAGGGCTTCCCTGGTGGCGCAGTGGTTGAGAGTCCGCCTGCCGATGCAGAGGACACGGGTTCGTGCCCCGGTCCGGGAGGATCCCACATGCCGCGGAGCGGCTGGGCCCGTGAGCCATGGCTGCTGAGCCTGCGTGTCCGGAGCCTGTGCTCCGCAGCGGGAGAGGCCACAGCAGTGAGAGGCCCGCATACCGCAAAAAAAAAAAAAAAAAAAAAAAAAAAAGGTCTACAAACAATAAATGCTGGAGAGGGTGTGGAGAAAAGGGAAACTTCTTGCACTGTTGGTGGGAATGTGAATTCATACAGCCACTATGGAGAACAGTATGGAGGTTCCTTAAAAATCTAAAAATAGAACTACCGTATGGCCCAGCAATCCCACTACTGGGCATATACCCTGAGAAAACCATAATTCAGAAAGAGTCATGTAACACAATGTTCACTGCAGCACTATTTACAGTAGCTAGGACATGGAAGCAATGTAAGTGTCCATCGACAGACAAATGGATAAAGAAGATTGGCACATATATACAGTGTTATATTACTCAGCCATAAAAAGAAACGAAATTGAACTCTTTGTAGAGAGGTGGGTGGACCAGGGTCTGTCATAGAGAGTGAAGTAAGTCAGAAAGAGAAAAACAAATACTGTATGCTAACACGTATATATGGAATCTAAAAAAAAATGGTTATGAAGAACCTAGGGGCAGGACAGGAATAGGGATGCAGACATAGAGAATAGACTTGAGGACAGGGGGAGGGGAAGGGTAAGCTGTGATGAAGTGACCGAGTGGCATTGACATATAAACACTAGCAAATGTAAAATAGATAGCTAGTGGGAAGCAGCCATGTAGCACAGGGAGATCAGCTCAGTGCTTTGTGACCACCTAGAGGGGTAGAATAGGGAGTGTGGGAAGGAGACGCAAGAGGGAGGAGATATGGGGATATATGTAAGTACAGCTGATTCACTTTGTTATACAGCAGAAACTAACACAACATTGTAGAGCAATTATACGCCAATAAAGATGTTTAAAAAAATGTGCCTTTTTAAAGTTACATACCATATTATTCAATCTGAAATTTTAGCATGATTTTTTTTTCTGGGATTTTTTTTTATTAATAAACTTTATATTTTAAGAGCTGTTTTCAGAGAAAAAAAAAGATGAACAACTAACTCTTCACATTATAGGTAATGTACAAAATGACTTCAGATTTTCCAAACTCAATCTGCATGATTTTGCATGTTCATTGTTTGTAGATGACTCCTTGGTGACCGAACGGCAACCTCTCCCCTCCTAATGTGGCCTGGGTTCCCAGACTCCTTAGCCTCATTTTTCTTTAAGGGAAGATGCAGCATGAGACAATTTTCATACTTCAGTCTAAGGATACTCAGGGATTTCAGGTGTGCATTTCCATTTCTAGACATAGTCTGTTAATTACACCCTGTTTTAAAATAAGTTCCTGTCTACCCTTCTTTTCAAAGAATCTTTTAACTCAGGCATTAAGTTGCACAGCCTCGTTTTCAACAGTTCTTTAGATAGGTATTCGTTTTACTAGTTCCTTGCTCCACATTATTTCTTGTTTCCATATCCGTCTTCCTTGGATTCATGTTTCATTTGCTAGGCTACGTTTACGGTGGCTCTTTGCACATCTGAAAAGTTTAAATTGTATAGTTTCTGTGTAGTTCCTATTAAGGATGCCTCAGAACAGGTGTTTCATAGCTTATGTTGACTGGAAGCATTGAGATTTTTGAAGCCAGACTTTATTTCACTATTAAGATGAAACATTTTTTGTGATCCAAGAACCCCCATTCGTTCAAATGGGCTTCACACAAATAATTACCAGGAATATACATTTACCTTATTTTAATAGATGGAGTATCAGTTATACTTTCTCGCTCTGTTCTATTGTACTGCTGAGTTACAGACAAAGAGAAATAGGAAATTAAACATGGTTCACCTAAAGTCTTAAAAGCTTCTCAAAAAATGCAGGATATGGGAAGCTGTATATTTATCCCTTCTACTCTATTGCCCTTACCCCCATCATAGGTAAATTAGATCATAGTTATCAATATATATATATATAAGATAAGAAGATAGCACATCCTATGCTTGTGAACCAGTATCACTACTGAGATTTGTATGGCCAAAATTACCTTTGCTAGCAGTGTATGGAAAATGAGGTTTGGGTAAGAACAAATGCTAAAGTAAGGAGTGAATAGCAACACTTTTGAAATAAGACTTCCTAAAGTAAGTGCTTTGCATTTATGACTGGAAATTTCCACTCTCCCTGTCCCTCCACCCTACCCTAGTTATCTGTACTCAAAATTCATTGCTAGGGATCCCAACCTGTAGTATGAAGGTATTTAAAGAAACCATATAGACGAGCTCTGGAAATATAGAGTCACATTTAAAAGAAAAATCTCTTATTGGAGTTTGGTGACATTAGAATTTGCTGGCTACGGAAAATGAATACCTTGGCCTTTCCCTTCATATCCTGGAGTAACTCTGCCATGCCCACCGGAATTCCTCCTTGAGAACTTGAAATGAGATTTGATTTCAGTCTCCACAATGTACACATGGTGGATCTACAAATGGCTGCTAAGCCTTTTGATGTTCATGAAGAGGAAGGAGCGGGGAGCTGTTTCCTGGAAGCGTATGGGGCACTAGGGAGCATTAAAGAAAGAAACAATGGCAAAGGAAATGTCAGCCTTCTGCACTCATTACGTTCCTGTGAACAATGAATTTCATGAGTTTTGGGTCCTTGAATGGACATGTTACAGGTTCCAATCCTGTTTCCAGCACTGTCTTGGGGACCACACATAACATTTAGATTTATACTTGAAAAAATAATCAACGTTGTACCTCCTTCCCCAAGTCACCTGAAGGGGATACTGGGTTATTTTAATTACAGACAATATGAAAAGCCTTTTGGAATATTTGTAGTTTGAAGATGTATTAAAAGGCATGATTGTGTCAAATCTTACTCTTCCCACCCCTCAGTTCCTCATGTTAATTTTCTCCGTCTTAAGAATAGAGAATACTAGAAAAACGTAAAGAACAAAATAATAACCCTCTATCTTTATACATTAACTTCTCTGTGACTTTCAATATGTATTCTTATAGTCATATAAATAGGTATGTATTGTTCTGCTCTTAAGGTAAGAATTAAGAGTTTTGTAAGTTATAACAAATGGGATTGATTTAAAAAATTTTAAGCATAGTTATTCAAATAGAAGTCATTTGTGGATTTTATTTCCCACAAAACTTTGTTTCTGCCAAACAACTACCCTAATTTTTATTTTTTCTGACCTCAAGGCTCAGTAATACTTTACAAATTTTTTAATGGATTATGTACGACTCACATTTCACATGTTTTATCCAGTGCATATCATCCAAACCCTTAGATTGCTCCAGAGTTGCAGAAAGAGAAATCATGGTGATCTGGACACCTTACTCAGAAATTTATCCGTGAACTGTTCAACTGACAAAGTCCCAATCAGAGTCTAATCTGCTCTTAAGCTTATTACCTCAGGGCTTTCAGTGCTGAATATGGTTGAACAGCAAGTAATAAACTAGCAGATATCTACCACCTATAATTTCCAAAGAACTATGTTAGAAACAAAAAGTAGAAGTCATGGTTCATATAACCAAAAAGGAATGACTCCTCATCCCTGTCATGTTTTTATTTATTTTATTTTTATTTTTTTGCGGTACGCGGGCCTCTCACTGTTGTGGCCTCTCCCGTTGTGGAGCACAGGCTCCAGACGCGCAGGCTCAGCAGCCATGGCTCACGGGCCCAGCCGCTCCGCGGCATGTGGGATCCTCCCGGACCGGGGCATGAACCCGCGTCCCCGGCATCGGCAGGCGGACCCTCAACCACTGCGCCACCAGGGAAGCCCCCTTGTCATGTTTTTAGAGAGGTATCTTAGGAGAATTATTCCATATTCAACCTCCACTGTGACACTTAGTGTTAATTAAACCATTCAGGAATGAGAGTTATTTAAATTTCAGGTATCCCCAGACCTGGCTCATTTTCCCCTGCTCCCCTCACATCTTAATTTAGAGCTGTGCATCATGTTTCTCATTTCCCTTCCTGTTTTTTTTAATAATTACCAGTCCCTTAAGAAGAACATAAGTGAGGGCAAGAGAGTGTTTGTTGGGTATTAAGCCCTTAGTCATACTCTATATTAGCATGTGCTTAGCACGTTAAAAATATTATGTAATCTTTACCTCTTGCTTTGATATTGGTATTGCTGATATCTATCTAATACCTTTTCACCCTCAGAATCCCATTCTCCCCTTTTTCCTGGGCACATGGCCTCTGTTGCTGATCACATTTGTCAGTTTCTCATGCTCTTCCCCTTACATCCTATTGGTGAGAACGAGTCACATGATCAATGGGAGTGAGGTGAGGAGCAAAACCTTTGCGTGTGTGACTTATTTATAGAAAATTGCTCGTCCTGGGCTTCCTCTTTTCCCCCTTCCTGCAGGCTGGCTGGATTTGCTGAGACCCAGCTGTGCCCTTGTAAAGGTGGAAGAGGGGCTAGAAGATGGAAGGAATCCGTGCTCCTAAATGGCTCAGAGGAGTAGAACCGCCCACCCAGCTTAGAATGCCCACCTTAAAATGGTTCCACAAGAAGGAGAGACACAAACCTCTAATTTAAGTCACTGCCTTTTTTTTTTTTAAGCATTGTATTTTGAGGTCTCTTTCTTTCAGCAGCTTAGTCCTTACCTCAACTAAGAAAGATTTCTTGATTTCATTTTATAGATCAAGAAAAGAGAGGCTCACAGGGGTAAGTCACTTACATATTAGGATTTTTCCAGCTTCCCCTTTTGCTCAGCAGAGCATATTTCTACTGAGCCCCATTGGAATAGGAACAGAAGAAAACCCAAAACCATGTGGGCCCATGGACCAGAGAACACTCAGCCCCTATAAGATCTAAGTCAGAACTCTTTATTCTCTCTATTTCTGGATCTCAAATGAGCACCCTTTCTTTCAATGGTTCTCCTCCAGAGGTTTGCTTTCTTGGAACTGCCCGTCCTCACTGCAAGTTCAAAAAAGAGCTTTCAGGGTTGTAGGTCATGTGACATAACCTCAGTTGATCTCAACACCTCTGACAAATGGCAGCAGAAGAAAGGACTCTTTCCACGTGAGTTCCTCATCTGTCCCCGTCTCTTAGGGAGGATATTATTCCTTACTGAAAAAAAAAAAAAAAAAAAAGCTATCATCTTGTTCTACAAAGGCCAAATAAATATAATTAACACCAAATTTGTTCTGCTGACCAAACAGCACAGTCGTAAAAAGATAATCTTCCTGAAATAAATGACGAGGCCTCCTTGATAAGTCAATAAGGCAAAAACCTTGAGAGTAAATCAAGACAAAGGGGAAACCAGATGGAAGAAATCAAACAGGCAAAGCAGGTGCATTGGCTTGTGTTTGGGAAGATAAAACACAGCATGAGGCATCGCACATTTACACAAAAAGCAAGATCTGTAACCTTTGTCAGGCTTTGAACTGAGCTAAATGCATGACTTAGAAGAGCTGGTAGCTGGGAACTAGTTGAACTAAGAGTGTCAAGACCAATTCTGAAGATGTTTTCTCATACTTAGCCTGTTTTCCTGTGCTCCGAGGATTGCCAAACAGCCAGTGGCAGATGGCCCTTCCGCTAAGTGTGTTTTAAGTGATGTGAGGGATTGTGTGATGGACCATTTCCCCAGAGTAGCAGGAAGAAAAAATTCTTGTAAAAATGCCTCTGCTATGCGGGGTGGCTGTAAAACATGCAGGGGGTGAACAGACCTTTGACAAGACCGCACTGGGCCCAACAGTGCTGAATGACTTCAACACGCATCTGTGGGCATTCAACAGGGACAAAAGCGTAAATACTAAACCACGGCACGACCTGGAATACATACCTTAGGCAACATAATCTCTTACCCAGCAACACTACTTCCTTTTCCAGAGAAGGCCTCCTTGCCGTTGTGGAGGTAGATTTAGATATCACACTTAATTCCATTTTGGCAGCGTTCATTAGGCCAGACATAACTGCCTCCTTCATTTTGGGCCTCTGAGAATGCTTCAGAAGTTGTAGTCCAAGCATGCAAACACATACACTGAAGAGTGCCAGGAGTCTGATTTCCAATAGTTTCTGGCTAAGAGCCTTTCCTAATTTCTCACACAAAAATATGAACACTGAGAAAAGCCACCCAAAATTTGAATTTTCAGAATCTGGGAGCTCTTAACATCCAACCGCAAGATGGGCAGAATTGTATTGAAAAATGCAATTGAGACCCACCAATGCCAGATCTTTGCAACAGAGCAAGCTGCCCAGCTGGAAGAAAAGTGGAGAAATCCCCAAACCATTTGCCTTTTGGCTCCAAAATCTCAGAACTATACCAGCAAGAAAATTGAGCAGCTGTCTCGCTCTCCTGCACAGGTGTCCGGCCTTACGTAGTACACTACAGCTAATACAGCTTTTCCTATGCAAATTAGAGACTGATGCTTCTAGAGAACAACTTGAGAAGAGTGTGGAGGAAGGGTTGCCAGATTTAGCAGATACAAATACAGGGCCCAGTTAAATTTGAATTTCATGTAAACTTCAAATAATGTTTTAATATAACTATGTCCCAAAGAATAAACGGAAACAACATAATTTTTTTTTTTTTTTTTTTTTTTTGCGGTACGCGGGCCTCTCACTGTTGTGGCCTCTCCCGTTGCGGAGCACAGGCTCCGGACACGCAGGCTCAGCAGCCATGGCTCACGGGCCCAGCCTGTCCGCAGCACGTGGGATCTTCCCGGACCGGGGCACGAACCCGTGTCCCCTGCATCAGCAGGCGGACTCTCAACCACCGCGCCACCACAGAAGCCCCAACAACATAATTTTTTAGTGTAAGTATGTCCCCAATAGTTGTGGGACATACTTACACTAAAAAATTATTTGTAGTTCTATCTGAAATTCAAACTTAACTGGGCATCCTGTGCTTAATCACGGAGATATAGATCCTACAAATAAAGGTGTGGAAGGCGAGGCAAAGCCACAAGAAGCCCTTATAAGCATGCTAGCTGGATGTTAGAAATTTACATTTATTTAATCTGTTCAGAACAGCATAGCCTGGGAAGGATAATACCCCAAATCAGCCCAGCACAGATGAGAATTACTACAATGAAGACTGCCTCTTAGAAACCAAGAATTGGGCTAAATTCTTGTACATTCACTGTATATTCTTGTATATTCAAATTCTTGTATATTCACTGACCTGCCTTCCAGTTGGTCTATAGCTAGATTCCAACAGACGCTGAATGTCATGAAAGGAAATCCACATTCCCATCAATGGGCAAACACTGGCGGAGTGGCAAGCTCTAGACAGAGCTTGTTTCATTAAGAATAAATAAAGGAGAAGAGACAAAACAAAACAAGGGAAAACATATCAGAGAAAGTAACTACTAGCCGAAGAACATAGTATTTTTATACTTCTTGACATAGTCCGTTTGCACTCCATGAGACAAGAGGCAAAAGTCATAAAGATGAATTGAGAAGCAAGGTATGTGAGATAAAGAGATTTTAGGAGTTCAGAATTAAGTATAGTAGGAGTACTAGAAGTGTTGTTGGCGTCATGAAGGCGTTAATGTGTAACATTGATTCAGAGTTTAGATAGGAGATGCTATCAGAACTTATAAAAAAAGTCAAAGGCGAAAAACATGAAGAGATGATAGCTAGAAAGGATGGAGAACCCTGCAAGTTTCAAGAATAAACAAACAATCCAAATTAAAAAGGAAAAAGAAAAGTCTGCATCAGACTTGCCTTCTGCAAATATAAATGCCAGGAGAGAGTGTGGAAAAATAGCTATAAAATTTGAGTAAAAATTGGTCTCCCAATGTCCACATTTACCTAAATTACTCTTCTTGTGTAAAGAAATAAGACATTCTCATATGTGAAAGATTTGGAGAACGTATCCCATATGCATGTTTCTTGAAAGTAAATTTCATTGAGAAGTTCAACGTGTGTTCAAGAAATTAATCAAATTAAGAATCCAAAACTAGGTAAGTCTTGGAGAAAGTGCCTTGATGCTTTCCATAATCATCTGAGGAACAGCAGTGTTCATGCTGGTGAAGCAGTGTGGTTTACAGCAGCGGTTCGCAAATGTGGAAATGCATGGGAATTACCAGGGGAACATTTAAAACCACAAGCAATTAAGTCCCATTTCAGATTAATTAAATCAGAAATTCAGAGCAGGAGGTGTGAAAGTGGGTATTTAATGCTTTAAAAGCTTCACATTTGAGTTTAATATGTAGCCAGGGTTGAGGCCCATCATTTAGATAGAGAACAAGCATGAGATTGGAAGGTCTGGGTTTAAACTCTTTGCCTGTGACTTGTGGAGCAAGTGGTGACTATAAGCAAATGGCTCAATCTATCTAGACTTAGTTTATTAATTTTTTAAAAGAGCTTTGATAGTAATGTGGTAAGAACAATAATCCCTGTCCCATATATTGATCATTAACATAAAACTGGAAAATATATGTGCCATTCGCCAAAGTGGGCTTATACAGTTTCTAGCCACAACACAATATTTTCTGTCTTTTTGGGAATGGCAGGGTGCATGTGCTGTTTTTTTTGTGTGTGTTATCATAAAGAAGGGTTTTGTAGTTTAGTCAGCCTTTCTCCCACAAACCACTAAATTTTATGTAATTTCAAACACATTTCAGTTCTACAGAGAGCAGCAGCTCATTTGCCAGCCTTGAAAGGACCTCTGAAATTTGGTCCCTCTCATTTATTTCAATGCAAACCAATCACTCTGCTCTCCTCACTGAATCCTCGCCCAGCGCTAGATGGACTTGATCCCGCCCTACTCCCTCCTATCCTGAATCATTCGCTCCCTGCTCACTAGTTCCCACGCCTGCCACCTCCTCAAGGCCCACCTCATCTTTCATCTCCGCTGCTCTTTCCTGATGACCCCAGCTCTCAGGGACCTTCCGTAACACCCATGTAAACTTAGTCATATTTTCCAACACCTACCTTATAAAATTTAGTACTCTATTAATTATAATTTTGCATGTATTTGCCCTAAGTAAACTTTAATTTCCTGTGAGGGGTGTAGGAAGAAGACAGAGTGATGTGGAAAGAATACTTAATAACATACAAAATGCTCATGATATGGTATTGAAGCAAAAAAAAAGTTGGACACTAAATTGAATATACAATATTGACTCAATTATGGAAAACTGCATAAAGCCAAGACTGGAAAAATAAGGTGTTGGCATTGGGTATCTCTCAGTGGTCAGATTATGAGGAAATTTTATATGTTTTCTTCATACTTTTCTTTATTTCCCATGAGCTGTATTTATTAATTCTATAATAAGTCAAAATATGTTTTATAAAGAAAATGAACCGTGACACAAAATGGCATATTAACAGAATCAAACTTTTCAGAAAACATGTATTATAAAAGTTTGAGAAGAGTGTACAAAAATGTTAATAGCATACACCAAAAAAGATATATGGATGGCAAATAGGTACACGATAAGCTTGCTGAATGTCACTGTTTGTCAAGCAAATACAAATTAAAGTCACAAGGAAATATCATTGCACGTATCAGAACATGACTAAATTAAAATGTCTGACAACACCTAATAACAGCCAGAATTGTACATCTATATTCAATGTTGGCAGCAATACCTATAATAGAAAGAAACTGGAACTAAATTATCTAACCCTATAGAAACTGTCAGAAATTCATTGTACCACTTCAAAACAGAATAATTTACAGCCAACAGAAGTTATGCTGCAAGAGAATTTTAAATAAGTTAAAAGCTTATAATAAAATATTGAGAAAATATGTCAGACATCAGCAATAGTCAATCTTTGGTGGTGGTAGAAGATAGCTAATTTTTTTCTTCATGCTTTTCCAAATATTAGCGTATATTATGTCCATTAGAAGAAAAAGCAAACATTTTAATATAATGACTTGTTTCTGGAATACAGATAGAATCACTTCAGCAGGGGAATTCAGTGACCCTTGCTGCTGATTTGTGAATGACTTGTGTTTCTAGGACAATAGCTTTTCTTTCTTTTTTTTTTAACATCTTTATTGGAGTATAATTGCTTTCCAGTGGTGTGTTAGTTTCTGCTTTATAACAAAGTGAATCAGCTGTACATATACATATAGCCCCATATCCCTTCCCTCTTGCATCTCCCTCCCTCCCACCCTCCCTATCCCACCCCTCTAGGTGGTCACAAAGCACCCAGCTGATCTCCCTGTGCTATGCGGCTGCTTCCCACTAGCTATCAGTTTTACATTTGGTAGTGTATATATGTCCATGCCACTCTCTCACTTTGTCACAGCTTACCCTTCCCCCTCCCCGTATCCTCAAGTCCATTCTCTAGTAGGTCTGCATCTTTGTTCCCATCCTGCCCCTAGGTTCTTCATGACCATTATTTTTTAAGATTCCATATATATGTGTTAGCATGCGGTATTTGTTTTTCTCTTTCTGACTTCACTCTGTATGACAGACTCTAGGTCTATCCACCTCACTACGAATTACTCAATTTCGTTTCTTTTTATGGCTGAGTAATATTCCATTGTATATATGTGCCACATCTTCTTTATCCATTCATCTGTCGATGGACATTTAGGTTACTTCCGTGTCCTGGCTATTATAAATAGACCAAAGAAGATATACAGATTGCCAACAAACACATGAAAGAATGCTCAACATCATTAATCATTAGAGAAATGCACATCAAAACTACAATGAGGTATCGCCTCACACCAGTCAGAATGGCCATCATCAAAAAATCTACAAACAATAAATCCTGGAGAGGGTGTGGAGAAAAGGGAACCCTCTTACACTCTTGGTGGGAATGTAAATTGATACAGCCACTATGGAGAACAGTATGGAGGTTCCTTAAAAAACTAAAGATAGAACTATCATATGACCCACTACTGGGCATATACCCTGAGAAAACCATAATTCAAAAAGAGCAATAGCTTTTCTTGATATATTGTGTATTTTTGATTTAACTACCGGTCAGTTTGTATTCTGTATGGGAGTAGTGCCCAAAATGTGGTGTGTATCCCTGGCAGCCTCTGGATTCAAAACCTATTTTCATAATAATACTAAGACATTATTTGCCTTTTTCATAGTGTGAGATTTGCACTGAAAGTACAAAAGGAATAGCGGATAAAAACGTCTGGTGCCTTAGCGTGAATCAAGGTAGTGGCACAAAACTGTACCAGTTTTTACTGCATTTTTGGATACCACATACGCACTGCAAAAAAAAGGAAAAAGGAGCAAAATATTTAGTTCAGAGTGTCCATGAGGAAGCAACATATATTACTTTATTAAATCTTAGTCCTTGAGTTCATGTTTTTATAGTATTCTCTATGACACAATAGAAAATAAACCTAAAGTATACTGAGCATGATGACTGTTTTAAGAGAAAGAACTTGGGCTATTATTGATTGAAATTCTGAGCTGGACTATTAGTTTTTTCATTTTTACTTGAAAGAAAGACTGAGAGAAGGCTATGGTTTTCCTGATCTGGATTTTCAACATTTTATTGAAAATGATCACAGTGAGCCTGTTACTTTAAGGAAAGCAATAAGCAGTATTTGTTGTCGGGGATAAAAATCTGAGCTTTCTGGGGAAAATTAGAATTTTGGAAAACTGCTATCCACCATATGAGCTTAACAGCTTCCCAATACTTAAAGACTTTCCTGATAAAATTAATTTAGTATTACAGAATGTGATTTTTTTTAATGTTACACGATGAACGGGTCGACATTTGGAAGAGCTATGTAACTCATTGAAGCAATATTTTCTGAATAACCAGAGCATGAGGATACAAAGTTATGCTTGGGTAAAAGATCTATTCACAGTGCAGGAGAGACCAATGGCCTTTAAAGGAACAGAGTAGGAAAAGTTCACTGAGAAGGTTTCAGATTCCATACTGCAATTTTTAAGACGCTATTATTAAAATATCCTTCCCTTTTCCAACCATGAATATGAGCTGGGGTTTTCTTTATATACGTCAACCAAAATAACATATTACAACAGATTGAATGCAGAAGCCTATATGATAATCCACTTAAGTTATTCTCAATAAATTCCTGAGTTGGGTTTATGAAGCCCTGAGTTTAAAAGCCCCACACTCACTGTTTCAGATAAATTAGGATTACTATCAATTTTCTGGTACCTATATTCAACAAAACAAAGGAAACGGCCTTTTTGTACGAGATTATCTTAATGAGACATTTCCTCTATTGCCTTACATATTGGAAAGAAACAATTGTAACTGTTTATTTTTTGGAAACTATCCTAATGTAACTGACCCCAATACCAAATATACATTATTCCAGTGTATCAGTTAGGATGGTGTTTAGCAACATGTAAAATAAAACCAAAATTACAGCGAAAGAGATTTATTTTTTCTTACATAAAGAGAAGTTATGATAGATCCTCTAAAGCTGGTGCAGTGGTTCCACAATGTGGTTGATGTCCTAGGCTTATGGCATCTTTCTGCCTTGCCTTCCTTAGCCTATGATTTTAATCTTCATGTTTGCAAGAGAGCCACTCTACTACACATGCTCCAGGCAGGGAGAAGGAGGCAAGGGAACAGAGAGCATCAGAGCTGTTAATTAGCTTTTCACTTCATTGGCCTGAACAGTGTCATGTGACTACTCACAGTTGAAAGAAATGCTGAGAAAGTGAGTTTTAACTTTTACTGTCCTGTGGCAGTTGTGGACAGGGGAGAGATGGGTTTGAAACACAGGCTGGATCAGGCAAGTGTCTGGGTATCTAGTAAGAATAGAAGTACTGGAAAGAAAAAGAATAGACACTGACGAGCGCCAGGAAAAATTGAAGTAGGCATATACTTCCTCCTGGGTGAAATGAGGAACAATAGGATTGACAGGTTGGCCAATGTGCTGTTAAGTATACAAACATACTCTGTTGAGAAGGAAAGAGTAAATGCAGAACTTACATTCTTAAAAAGGAGGGCTTCCCTGGTGGCGCAGTGGTTGAGAGTCCGCCTGCCGATGCAGGGGACACGGGTTCGTGCCCCGGTCCGCGAAGATCCCACATGCCGCGGAGCGGCTAGGCCCGTGAACCATGGCCGCTGAGCCTGCGCGTCCAGAGCCTGTGCTCCGCGACGGGAGAGGCCACAACAGTGAGAGGTCCGCGTACCGCAAAGAAAAAAATAAAGAAAAAAAAGAAGGAGAAAACGAGTCAGCCTTTAATTTTCCTTGTAGGAAAAAAAAAATCATTTTAGGATAAATAACCTAATTACAGAATAGAAAATTTAGCAGGTGCAAAACTTCTTCATTTATGTGGCCCACAGCATGCAAGGAAGCTAAAAGAAGGAAACACCAAATGATGTCTGTGAGCCAGTCCTTACTAGAAACAATTATCTGAAGATGACACCACAGATCCAGAATCAGTAAGGAAGCCTTCATTCCTTCCACATTCACTGTTTATCGAGCACAATTATGTGTCTGGCTCTCTGTAGCTGGCACGAAGCAATGAGTGAGGTATGGGTTTTCATCTCAGGGAACTCAACATCCTGGAGAAGTTTGCTCTGAATTTTTGCCCATTATTTTATTTACAGGTGGTTTGATGAACCAACTGATATAAAACTGTATAAAAAATGTCTTGTTCTGACATCAAGAACATGGCCTTTATTTTATGTACTTTATAGTATAAAATACACTTTGCTCTGCAATTAGGGCACCAAGTACATAATAAATGACTTAGTGACGCATTGAATAAGAGCCTGGAGATAATTTTCTTGAAGCCAAATTCTTAGGAATTATTTTAAAGTCAGGAGGAGAGAAGAGAGCCATATAGCTTTGCTCAGAACAGGTTATTAATTGTTCCTGCACGAAGAGGGGGGATTTGAAGAACAAAGATTAGGCTGGAAGTTTCTTTCAGCTGAAAGAGCTGACTAAATTTTATCTTCTCTTTTGGAGGAAAATGAGGAATACATAGATAAAAAATACTTAATATTTGAAGATCAAAGTTGGATAATTTCTTAAGCTTTCCAAAATTTCAGTGGTAGAAAATAATTATATATATATATATATAATGTTTTATCATATGCTGTTTTTTAAATATTGTTTTTAAATTTTTTTTAGCCAAAATTTATTTGAAGCAGCTGTTACACTTCTTGATGAGTTTTTCTGGTTTGAAGTCTGCTGTTAGTCCCAAATAAAACCAAATACTTACTTAGATATTTTTAACACTTTACCAAGATTAAATACACCAAACCATAACACTTTTGTGGGTTTGAAATTCTAAATTCTGCTTTCAACACTACTTTGAAATGTTTTATTTGGGGAGAAAGGAGATAAAGAAATTTCCAAGTTTATGTGGCCGTTAGGGGAAGTCAGAAGGATAGATCCAGTTTAGCCATGCCTCTATTTAAATCTCCAGCCCTTTTCAACCCAAAGAGGCCCTCTAGTAAGTCAATTCTGCTTCTGTATAACTTTGGACACAACATTTTAGCATTCAGTCCTTTATACAAGTTATAATACTGGAATATCATTGCACACATGAACGTCTTTATTATGAGAAATCTGTGCTTGTTTTTGGGAGGGGGGAAGATCAATTAAGTATTATATTGGGGAACCATTATGAATCTCAATTCTCTGCTTAGTTTTAAGTCTAAGCTAATATGATTTCTGGTTCTGGATCTGTTACTCTAATGAAACAATTACTTCTACACCTGAAACTTTATTTTCTTTACTCTTGTTAGTTCTATTAAAAGTTCATACCTCTATAATAAAATTTAAAGTTTAATTTTTAAAAATCATTTTGCTTGCGTGTAAAAGCCAAGGTAATTTTAGTATAGATATCAAGCATTAGTATAATGAATACAATTTCTGAATATAAGGAAAAAGAGAAGGGGGGGAAATACAGGCCCGGAGCGCAGAAGATCTGACCTTTGTCCCAGTTCTGCCATCAATCAATTGTTAATCTTCCTTAAACTCCCTTTATGTTTTCATATTGAGACAAAATATAAGTGTTCGTGTATTTCTCAAATTCCACAAATCTCCTAAGTATTAGAGAACAGTATATTCTGTTTACTATTTATGTATCTTTATATCTTTCCAGGATACTAGCACCCCAATGTTACAACATCATGGAGTACCTTACAGTTTACAAACTTACATATCATATACATTATTAGATTATTATTTATTATCTCTTTAGGCATATCTTCTAGGCAGACTTAATTGTAAGGACTAGAAGAAATTGTTTAATGGGAAATCCTTCCATTGAATAAAAAGCAAGATTTGCACTTCCAGAATCTCATCTAGTATTTTTGTAAAATATATAACCTATCACATCTAAGTTAAAAGCATACTTAATACTCAGTAAAAATGTTCAGCTATTTATGAAACTAAAAGGAAGTTACACGCTACAGGTTGGAAAGCAAATGTAAACATTTTGCAAAAATCATACCAGTGACCCCACCCTTTTTCATTAACTTCATATCGAAATAAAATTTTATCCAGGACCCTGCTTCAGGCAACATCTGTTCCATATTTACTATTATCAATCCTTTCAGTTTTCTTAAAACCTACTTCTAAAGATAAACTTGATTTCATAGGACTCTAATTTCCAACATTATAAAGCAAAGCTTTCTTTGTTGAATCCATCATCTACAGTACTTAGATTACGGAAGTGTTTTTAATAAAAAACTTCATAGGAGGTATTTAGATCATTATTAATTTCAGAATATACCAGTGAGAACTATATTAGCATTTTCTCTTCATTGTTGTTCACAAAGCGATTGTGATGGTTTTATCATGTCCACGATGGTTTATTGTTTTTCTACTGACTTTTTTCCCGAGTTTTAGACTAACATGGTATTTCTCATCCAAAACCCTCTCAGGTAATTAAACTGTTGTAACTGCCCTCTGGGGCATCTTTATTTCATCTCTAACAGCTCATGCAAGAAACACACACACGCAAACTCATTCACAAATATGCACACACACCTGTCATTCCATGGCTCTCACAGTCCTTTCCACTTATAAATATTACTCTATTCCTTCCATTCATGTATTCAGTAAACAGTTATTGAGTACCTTTTATATACTGGGCACTATGCTAAGTGTTGTGGACCTAAAGGTAAATATTACATGTTTTTCTGCCCTTAAGCAGAGTGCAGTCCAGTGACTAATACAGGCATGTAAGCATTACAATGCATAGTGATCAGGTGCTATGAAGTGAAGTAAGTGCAAAGATAAATCTGAGTTGGAAGGATAACTAGGAACAAAATTTAAAAATCGAAAGTAAGAGTGAAGGCAGGAGCCTGGCGCTACCGTATTTGAAAACATTGTAGAGTTGGGACCTAGCATTCTCTTGATCCTCAAGGGAAACCTGGTTATTCTCCCACACTGTGTGTACCCCATACAAAAGGTGATTATCAAAGCCTCCTAGCTTCCCAACACAACTCATCCATTCTCATTCCTCAGATTCAAACCATTCATTCCCATTCCTCAGACGAAAACCTCTCTTACTTTGGGGCTCTTGCCATCTGGTTACCATCTCCTACCTTCCATCTAGCTCTTGTTCACCAACACCCTTGTCACTCCTCCACTTTCATCAAGGGTCTTAGACTCTGATCACTTTTTTTTTTCTTGACACTTTTCGTGGCAATTTCAATGTCAGGGCAGACGACCCCATCCAACCAACTTTCTTAACAGTTCCCTGATCTCTTCAATGCCAGAGACCCGCACCACATACAACAGACTCCACCTGGACTTCAACAGCATCCTTCCATTTTCCTGTTCTGGATTTTTAAACTCTTGGCAGTACCTTCCTTTTCCTCACATTTCTCTCAATCCCTTATTTTCAGCACTCCCCTTATTTGGCCACATCAAGAACACCAACACTTTTACTCTCCTTTTCTCTCCATCCTTCCACCCTCTCTTCTGTTTCTGACTTGCATCTGCCTAAACCCCAGAGGCTCATTAATGTATCACTTGAGCCCAGGTGTGCCCGTTGCGGCACCTTCCAAGGAAAATACAAAGCTTAGCTCATTCCAGACCTTTCTTCTACTCTTACACCTGAGAATCTTGACACAACTGGAGAGAAGGAACAAACGGATGTGATGATATATTCATGGTCTCCAACTTGCTGCAGACCCTTGTTCTCTTTCCCAGACTCACAGAAATCACTTTAAACTTCTGCCAGTCTCCTTAATGCCCTGACTTGCTGTTTTACCTGTTAGTTTCAACAGATGACTGAAATCCGAATTCACGAGAAAACAGTGACCATCAAACCTGTTTGCCTTTTTGACCTTCCTTTCGGTCAAGATCTGTATGTATCATAAACTGTCCCTTCAGTTTTAGTGGGAAGAGAGACACCCACCTCTGACGAAAGCTATTCTCTCCACCTTCACGTGGTTCGCATTTCCACCTGTAGCCTCAGTCACCTGATTCATCAATTGTCTTCTCTCTTCCGTAGTTAGCCTTTCCTTTTCAGCACATTAACATTCAAATTTCTCTAAGAAAAAAAACAAGACCCTTTTCTGATTCTGTTTCCTACTCCAGCTACTTTTCTCCTTTCTCTTCCTTTCACACCTAAGTGCCCCCCCCACAAAAAAGGAACATACACGCTCAGCTTCCATTTCCTCACATTCCACCCATGCTTTGTCAATTATTTATTATAAAATATTCCATATGTATAAAATAATATGCATATATAAGATATAATAATTTAAATGTCTCCACAGCTCAGCTTAGGAAATATAATATTACCAGTGCCTTTAAAATTAATTTGTTTTCCCTTCCAATCCATGCCCCTCCCCTATAAAGGCAGTCATGAATTTTTGCTTATCTTTCATTCGTTTCTTCATTTATACCTACCTAAACAATACATGGTAGGGTCTTACCTGCTTTAGTTTTACGTAAATTTTATTATATTGTTGGTATTCTTCTGTATCTTGTTTTCTTGCTGTTTTTGCTCCATATTGGCTCTGTTCAATTTATAGTTATATTGACAAACCAGGTGACTGTGGTTAGTAATGCGTTACATCATGAGAATTTACTATGAATAGAAATTGTTTTCAGTTGTTGCTGTTATTACCTTGAGCCTCATGAAACTGCAGCTTTTGTAGATTAAAAATATGTGATTATCAGGATTTAGTATGATTTAACCTATACAAACAACTGTGCTGCCAACATTCCTGTACATGTTTTCTTATGCCATGCGTGAGCATTTCTCGAGGTCAAGGTAGAAGTGGAATTCATTGTTCCAACAGAATAAACATCTCCGTATTTACTTAAGAATGTCAAATGGTTTTTCAAAATTATGGTTCCGGTTGGCATTGCCACCATTAATGTTTAAATGTCCTCACAACGACACATAGTGTAAGAGGAAAAAATTTGCAAGTCTGAGATATGTAACATTACACTTCACTATGTCTTGAACTATTTTTTGTATTAAGACTGCTTTTTTAAGAGAAGTTTCAGGTTCAAGCAAAATCGAGGGGAAGGTACAGAGGTTTCCCATGTACTCCCTGCCCACACACATGCATCATCACAGCCCCCCACCCCCATCCATCATCAACGCTTCACACCAGAGTGGTGCATGTGCTGTAACTGATGGATCTACACGGACACATCATAACCACAGAAAGCCTGTAGTTTACGGTTCACTCTGTGGGTTTGGATAAATGTGTAATGACAGGTATCCATCATTACGGTTTCATTACAGCGCCCTGAAACTCCTATGTGCCCCATCTGTTCATTCCTCCCCTCTCCCAGCACCTGGCAATCACCTCTCTTTTTACTGTCTCCATAGTTTTGCATCTTCCAGAGTATTATATGTTTGGAATCATACAATATGTAGCCTTTTCAGATTGGCCTCTTTCAGTTAGTAATATTAATTAATAAATTAATTAAATTATTAATTTAAATTTCCTGCTTTTTGTTTTCATGGCTTGATAGCTCATTTCTTTGTAGCACTGAATAATATTCCGTTGTCTGGATGTACCACAGTTCATCCATTCACCTACTGAAGGACATCCTGGTTTCTCCCAAGTTTTGGCAATTATGAATAAAGCTGCTATAAGCATGTGCATGCAGATTTTTGTGTGGAGATAAGGATTTGACCCCTTGGGTAAATACCAAGGAGTGAGATTCCTGAATCGTATCATAGGAGTGGGTTTAGTTTTATAAGAAACAAGCAAACTGTCTTCCAAAGAGGCTGTACTGTTTTACATTCCCACCGGCAATGAATGAGAGTTTCTGTTTTTGCATATCATTGCTGGGGCGTTTGGTGTTGTTAGTGTTCCAGATTTTGGCCAGTCTAATAGGTGTGTAGAGGTATCTTGTTTTAATTTGCATTTCCCTGATGGCAAATAATGTGGAGCATCTTCTCATATGCTTATTTTCCATCTGTATACCTTCTTTGGTGAAGAGTCTGTTAAGGTCTTTGGCCCATTTTAAGTGGTTGTTTACTTTCTTATTGTTGAGTAATTAGGTCTCAGTCTTTCAGGAGCCTATATCTCTGGACTGTGAACTTCACTAGTGTTTCTGGTTTTTTCTACCCTTTTAGGTGGGACAGGATGACTAGAGCAGGCTGGAGTTGATATTTTGCTACTCTCTCATGGAAGGTACAGCTGACTGCAGTTGAGATTTCCCTTCCCCCCAGGTCAATTAGGTCCTGATTATACCCCAGCAGGTTAGGCTCTGGTTAATTAGTTTCCCCTGAGGTCAGGCCTTGTTAAGAAGCACAAAGGTGCTCTGGTTTATTTTAAAGTGGCTTTCCTCCCCCTGCCAGAAGCACGTCGGGACTTTTCTCCCACATTTAGTGTGGAATCTGGCTGAGCTCATGGAAGTGAGTCTCACAGTTTGGTGGGGTCCCTTTATGACTGGGGTCCCAGGGATTTTTTAACGCTCGGAGCTGTGCACACTGAGCCCTCATCAGTTCCACAATTATGGCTCAGGCCTTCCTACCTTGGCAGTGGTTCCCACGGGTGATTCTGCTAGTGAGTCTCTGCTCGGGTAAGTGACAACAAGCGTTCTTCCCTACTCTGTCTCTCCAGTCTTGGGGGCAGTGGTTTCCCCTCTGTCCTCCTTTCTTTTACCGACCCAAGAATTTTTAATTTTTCAGTCAAGTTCAGCCTTACTTGTTGTTAGGATGGAGTGATGTCTTCCAAGCTCTTTGTATCAAAACCAGCTTTTATTATGTGTTTAATTTTTATTTTCCTAATTAGTAATGAGGTTATCTTTTCATATTTTTAATGGCCACTTGTGTTTTCTCTTTGCTTTACGTTTATGCCCTTTTTTTCCTCTTTAAAATTTGTTGGGTAAGACTTGTCTACGAGTTTTGGATACTAATTGTTTCCCAGTGATACTGATTGCAAATATATCTTTCCAGTTGTGGCATATTTTTCCTCCTTGATTTTTGCGGTGTCTTTTTTTTTTTTTTGTGGTACGCGGGCCTCTCACTGCTGTGGCCCCTCCCGTCGTGGAGCACAGGCTCGGGGCGCGCAGGCTCAGCGGCCATGGCTCACGGGCCCAGCCGCTACGCGGCATGCGGGATCCTCCCGGTCTGGAGCACGAACCTGCGTCCCCCGCATCGGCAGGCGGACCCCCAACCACTGCGCCACCAGGGAAGCCCTTGTGGTGTCTTTTGATGAACGTCGTAATGTTCTCAGTGTTAATGGAGTCAAACTCACCAGTTACTTTCTTTACTTGTTGTTGTTAAAGAATTCCTTTTTCCTCCTCTACAACCATAAAGATAGTTTCCTATTTTGCTATGTAAAATTGTTAAAGTTTTGACTTTTATGCTTTATCTTTAAATCCATTTAGAACTGATTTTTGTGTAAGACGTGAAGTAGGAATGCATTTTCAGTTTTTAAAAATACAGGTACCGATTTCCAGAGCACCATCTATTGCATAGTTCATCTTGTACTCATACATATCTGTGCTGAATCTGTCATCTATCAAGTTTCCTTAAAAGCTTTGGTCTAATTCAGGCCTTTCTTCACTTCCACTGGTTTATTTGTCTATTTCTGGACCAAAGAAGCTAAGACACCTGTGACAGCTAGTACCTATACTTCATTTTTTAGTTCTTGACTCTAACCCTTCTCTTTAAATCTTCAAATCAGTCTTTTAAATTTCAAGGGATATTCAGTTTAGATTTTGGAAGAAATTTCATTGACTCTGTATATCAATTTAGGAAAAACTGATATATTTAAAATATTAATCTTGTTATTTATATCTCTCAATTTAGGTTTTTTTAAAAGTATAAATTTCTCCATGAAAAGATTGATCTTTTGGGCTTCCCTGGTGGCGCGCGCAGTGGCTGGGAGTCCGCCTGCCGATGCAGGGGACACGGGTTCGTGCCCCGATCTGGGAAGATCCCACATGCCGCGGAGCGGCTGGGCCCGTGAGCCATGGCCGCTGAGCCTGCACTTCCGGAGCCTGTGCTCCGCAACGGGAGAGGCCACAACAGTGAGAGGCCCGTGTACTGCAAAAAAAAAAAAAAAAAAAAGATCTTTTGTTAAATTGATTCCTAATTATATATGTTTTTATAGTTTTTAAAATTTATATTTTGTTTTTAACTTTTGTTTATTGATCTTATGTGGTCACTGAGCTAAGCTCTTTTATTTGAATACTTTGTAGCTTTCTTTTGGGTTTGACTGTCTTCAGTGAATGAGATTTCTTCTGTACTTTTTCTATCCTTACATATTTTTCATTTTCTTATTTTCTTGTGCTTTCTGGGATCCTCAGTTCAATGTTAATGTGTGTGGTAATAGTAGGTATCTTTCTTTTGTTTCTCTCTTTAAAGAGAATGGTTTTTCCATTTACCAATGACTATGATGTTTCCTGTGAAATTATTATACTCTTTTGCCAATTAGGAAAGTTTCCTTCAATTCCTAGTTTGCTAAGAGTTTCTAATATGAATGAATGTTGTGTCTCTTTTATCTGTAAAAACTGAAATGATTTTATGGGTTTTTAGCATTTTTCAGTTAATTTATATTAATAGTTTTTAAAATGTTATCTAGCTTTTTATTTCTTGGATAGAGCCAACTTAGTAATATGTGTGTGTGTCTCTGTGTGTGTGTGTTTAATATATTGCTGGATTTAGTTTGCTAATATTCTATATAGGACTTTTGCATCTGTGTTCATAATTGAGACCTATAATTTTTCCTTTGAAACTTTCATTATTGGCTTTTGGAACCAAGATTATAATACCTTATAAAACAAGTCAAGGAGGAGTGTGTCATTGTTTTTTGCTTTCTGGAAGAATTTATGTGGTGTTGGATTTGTTTGCTCCTTAAATACCTAGTGGAATTTGTTGTCAAACTGTGGACTTGAGTTTTTTTGGTGAGAAGATGACAGTTTAATTTCTTCAATGGTTATAGGATCACGCAGGTTTTCTAGTTCTTTCATAAATCAATTATTTTGAGAAATAATTTTCTAGAAATGCACCCATTTCATCGAAGTTGTCATAATCTGAAGTTGTCGTAATCTAAAATTGTCTATAACATTCTGCTCTGTTTCTTCTGTAGCTATGTTTCCTTTAACTTTGCTAACATTGTTTGTATCTTTCCTCTTTTTTCTTGATCAATTTTATCAGAGACATCTGGATTTTGTTTTTTAAAAAATACTTGTTTTTATTGATTTTAATTATTTTCTACTTTATTAATTTTTATTATTTTTGTTAAGTTTCTAATATTTGGGTTTATTTTGTCACTGTTTTTCTAAATTTAATTAGGTGCTTAATTTGTTAATTATCAGCCTTCCTAACATATTACATAAGACTACACATTTTTCTCTATGAACTATTTTATCCATATGCTATGTGATATAATTTTTCATGATCTAAAATTTTCTAATATCCATTTTGATTGCTTTGTTATTTATAAGTATTTTCAAATTTCTAAACAAGAGTCATTTCATGATCTTCAAACTTTATTGTGGCTAGAGAATGTGACCCATATCGTATCAAATATTTCATATTTGTTAAAACTAGTTTTATAGTTTATTACATGGTTTCTGTACATTTATATAGGCAATACGCATCAAGTGTGCTTGAAAATTATGTGTTGTCTCTAATTGTTTCATACTTTACATAATGCAATTCGTTCAAGCATGTAATTTATATTCTCAAAGTCTTTGGTATCTTACTGATTTTTTTGTGGGGGGGGAGGGGTCAATTTGATCTATCCATTGTCAAGCAATATGTCTCAAAATCACCAACTGACTATGATCTGTGACTCTCTCCTAATTTTTACTATATACCTTTTGAATTGTGAAATTTGGTGCATGGGATATTTTTATTATTAGGTAGTGTGAACCTCTAACCGAAATACTGCTTTATACCTTAAGGACTATTTTATCTGACATGTGTATAGCCACGTTAAATTTTGTTCATCATTTCATTTAAAAAGATGTTTGTGTGCTTATATTTTAGATTCCTGATATATTTTGGTTAATTTCTACCATCTTATTTTGTTCTTTGTATTCATGCTTAATACAGTTTAAAATTAATCTGTATCTTTTTGAACTTTATACAAGGACTTTAGCATGCTTTAACTCGAATCATGCTCTTTCTGACTTACTGTTTTACCTTTATCTTGTTTTTTTGTCCCAGCTTCTTTGTGCAGTACACACCCTAAGGTGACCCCCCATGAGTCATGCCTTTGCATAATTCTCTCCCCTTTAGTGTTGGCAGAACTTATGCCTTGCTTCTAACTGACAGAATATTGTAAAAATAATGGGATGTCACTCCCTTGATAAGATTACATTATATGGCAAAGGTGATGGGGATGTCATTTCAGTTATTGTGTTATGTTATATGCACTGGGGAGAGATTCTCCTTACTGGGTTGAAGAAATTAGCTGCCCTATTGTGAGGGAGTGTATGGAATGGGATGGCCTCTAGGAACTAAGGGTGGCCCCTAGCTGGCAGCCAGTTAAAGGTCTAGACCCTCAGTAAAAGAGCCTCAGGGAAATTACTCTGCTAAAAATATGAATGCTTGAAAGTAGATTATTCCTCAGTGGCCCCTCCAAATGAGATCACAGCTTGATATCTGCCTTGATTGCAGACCTGTGATACCCATTAAGCTGCGTCCCAACTCATGATCCTTGGAAACTTAGGGACCAACACATATGTGTTGTTTTAAGCCACTGAATTTGTGGTATGTCTTTACACAGCAACAGAAAACTAATACATTCTCAAATTAGACTTCATTGTTATTGTTTTATAGAGTTAATATCTGTTTAGATTCACTTACATTTACCACTTCATTTGCTTACCTTTTCTTCTTGAACTCGGTAGGTTTTCTGAAATCATTTTCCTTTTTCTTGAAGTATATATTTTAGAAGTTTCTGTAGGGAGGAGCTGCTTGTAGGAAATTTGATTTAGTTGTATCTCAAAGTTTCATTATACTACCATACCACACTTCTAAGTCTGTAGCTATGAATAATTTTTTCGTAATTTTGATATTATCTCACAGTTTTTGTGCTTCCATTGTTGTCATTTAGAATTCAGTTATCTTTCTAATTTTTTGTTTGGACATAATGTTTTTCTCTCTGGGTTTTTAAAAGTTCTTTGGCTTTTGTGTTCTGTAGCTGGGTTAAGATTGGGATTCTTTTGCTTCCTGAATCTGAGGATTCAAATCATCTGGAATTCTGAGATTTCCCTGAGATTTTGCCTTCCAAAATAATGTCTCTCCTATTTTTCTGCTATTTCTTTCTGGAATTCCCATTTGACTTGTGTTACATCTATCACTGTATCCTTTATGTCTCTCGATTGATTGTATATTCCATCTGTGTCTCTCTGTGCTCTCTTGGGGCTAATTGCTTTATGTCTATATTTCTAGTTGAGTCACTCTTCAGTCACGTCTAATAGACTAAGTAGACACCTATTGTTTTTATTCCCAATTTTTATTTCTGTATGTCCAACTTATTTTTGATTTTTTATTCCAACTGCTTATGTTTATAGTCACTTCTTCCTTATTCATACATTTGATTTTTTTGTTTTGCTTTAAATGATTACATACTAATCTCATATTGTGAATGTGACAGTTGCAATATCAGAATTCTTTCTTGAGTTTGATTTTGTGTTTACTGTTTCTGCTGCTGTTTACTCCTACTCCTTGTTTCCTTGTTTATTTTGTACTCAAATTCTGAGGTGACGTGAGGACTTTACATGTGGAGATTCTTTGAGGCTTGATTGGATGGTTGATTCATCTAGAGAAAGCTATCATTTGCTTTTGACAGGCACGTAGGGAAGCTTTAAGACTGGGGTTGCTTGAGTCTTTCTCAGCCTATGCAGGCAGTGAGATGTGAGACCCTAGCCTGTATGAGGACTAGCTTGGGCTCATGAAATCCCAGGGGTATTTTGTTTGTTTCTTCATCCAACGCATATTTTATTTATTTTGAAATTTTTTCTAATTCACACTTTCACTGAAGATGCAATTCTTTACAGGTCCCAGAACTGAATTCCAGCTCTCCTGCCAAAGCAGACCTGAGTTTGTCAAGATCAAAACCAAAGCTCTAGGTTTCTGGAATTAATAGATGATTTTGGTGCTTATAACTCTTTGAGTTGATTCTCCCCAGAACTTTTGGCCTCTGATGATTCTGGTAGTTTCTCTTACTGTTTCCGACTCAGTCATGTGTTAAATATGTTTTTAATTTTGTATCTACTAGGATACAAAATTAGGAGCTAGGATAAGCAGCAGAATCATTTTCAGGATATTTACTCTGCCAGTATTGTTGGAAAAGGAAGTTTCTGTCTACTCTTCACCTTCCTGTAACCAAGGTTTGCCCTTAGCACTTTATAGAATCTATCCTTGCTCAGGTCACCAGTGACATCATAATTCCTAAATAAAGTGAATGCTCATCAGATCTTTTCTCACTTTGCAGCCTCTGAAACTATTGTTCACTTTCTCCATGAATTACTTTTCTTTCATGTATTATCTCCCTCATATTACATATTACATGACATGCACATATGCCTCCCTCATATTACATAGGCATGCACACTGACACATGCTAATTTGGAACTTGCCACTGCCAACTCCTAGGATGGTATTTTCACACTGTCTAGTATCCTAATAAGGGCTATAAGAAATATTACCAAACCAAGGACATTTTCCTAACCCTGGGTATGTTCAGTGGGCTATTGGCCATACATTTCAACACTTCTATTTCTTTTTGCAAGAACTGCTTGTCTCTCAAGGCTGCTCTGTCGTTCATCTCTTCCAAAAATGCACCAGCCCATCTTAGAAGCTGCTTGTTACTTAAAATCCTATCACTTCCTGATTTTATTGCATCCTGCCATGCAGTTGATTGTTTTGCTTTGAATTACCAGTGAATAAATGGCTAGGTGCTGGTTTTAACGGGAACCTTCCAATTCCTTAAAGTGGTAAAAGTCAACTTCAGTAAAGCTCCTGTTGGAATGATTGGGGTGGAAGTTCCAGAGTCATAGGTCACTTCACCAGCAGAACAACAGGTTGAGGTCTGATTTTTCAGCTGTGTTCCTGAGGCAGGAGGCAGGGTCATTAGTGACTATTTAGCAATGGCTATTAAAGAGGATCACGTGGTGCCACTCTGAACATCCCTATGATACGTACCTCTCCGTGTTTTGTAGTAAAATGTCCTTTTAAATAAAAATCTATAAATTATGTTAATCAAGTGATATTTAATTGGGAATGTTACTTTTTATCAAACTCAGGGAGTGTCATTGAACATCAGATAGATGGTAAGATCTGAACTTACTGCTTTAGCAGTTGGGGAAAAAACAGGTAAAGCCTGTGCTCTGGACCAGAAGCACAGAGAGCCAGTTTCCCCTTCTGTTCTAGCTCTGGAGTTGCAGGCTCCTTCCCCAGCTCCTCATTCACTCTGTCCTCTAAATAGTACTCTTCCCACAGTGTGTGTGCTCTCAGTCGTCATCTCTTCTCACTCCGCCTGAGCTCCTTATATGCAGTTCTGGCCACCAGATTTACTTTCATGACTGCCACACGTGTGCGATTAGCTCCGATAGCCATCTGAGTTTAAGGTACACTTTCAAATTCTTCCTGGTTATCTCATTTAGAGGCACCTAAAATTCAGCATGACTGAAATTGAACTCTCCCTACTTGTCAGCTGTCAGTTCTCATCACACCAACACTTATAAAATCTCTTACTAGTTCACGCCTTTCAAATTGCTCCATAGAATTAAAGAAAGCCTAAATATGGCTAAGGAATAACCCATCCTGCTTAATCGATACTTGTAATTTTGCCCTCAACTTCAGTAGTTTCTGATGCGATAGTTGTTCCATTCTTCACCTCTGAGTAAAGAAGTTAAACTTGTTTTTGCAGTTTCTAAGTTTCCCTTAACCTTGAGGATTTACTATCACCTCTGGGTTTACAGCTAAGCTCCTCATGACGGATACTGCTAAAAGCTTCATTTTAATAAAACATCGATGTATGTATAAAAGAAATCATCTCACTAGAATTGCTTAATTTGAAGAAAAAGATTTAATGATAAAGACAGAAGCCAGTATTAAATCTCTAAGTAATGTAGGCAATAGGCAGGAAGAAAAATAACCCCAAACCATTGGCTTCCCAGAACCCAACATCTCTCTCACTTCCTGCTTGAGGTAAAGGAAAGCAGAGAGACTTCATTCCTTACGTTGCCATGGTCACAAGATAAATATGAGCTGTTATTATTTTTAAATCAATAAAGAACTTTCCACTGCTCCTTTCGCAGCTGAATGCACCTACCACTTCCCGCTCCTAACTCCAGTCAACGGTTCTCACATCTTCTGAGAAAAATAGGTGGAGGATATTTCTGCAATCCTCTGCTGCTGAGGTTGCCCACATTCAGGTAAAATCGTGGGAAACGCCTGGACCACTAAAAACCTATTCCTGAAAGACAGAAGTAGAAAAAAAAATTTACACATATAAAAAAAGAGAAGTTGAGGTGCTGTGGGCGAGGCCTGCAACTCGATGAACTTCCTCTCAAGATAAAATAAAACTGAAGTGCCTGCTGCTGTATTGGCAGAAGCCAAGACCAGTCTTTTTATAGGCACCTCAGAGAGTATCTTCAGGATTGCCAAGTGTTTAAATATTTTCAGCTTAAGCACCTGGAGCAACAGGAAGGGTGTAGGCAACCGTGTTAGCAGAGCCCTTTGGAAAGGAAGCTGGGTGAGCTCTTCAGGACTGCTTATCATTTCCCTTTTTTGAAGATAGGAAGAATTTAGTGACCTTTCCATGATGCTTTATTTGAATCCCATGTGAGAGCACAATAACAATATGATCACATTTCTTTTCTATTTTTTATATTTTAAGGTCTACCTTAGGAGAAACTGAGCCAAGAAGAAAATAGTAGTAGAAAATAGCTTTAGAAAACAAGCATGATCGTCATAGTCTCACAGTTCACTCTTGCTGCTGAGATGGGGGTTGAGTTTGGTATCCAGGTTACTGGGTCTTATTTCTATGTGTCTTAAATTTTGGGGGGTAGATGTTGAGTAACAGGTGAGAGAGAGGGAGGGAGGATAGGAATTCAAAATAGTTCATTACAGTGTGATCTGATTTGGACTGGAAAGGACAGATGGTTACTAAATAGAAAACCAGAATAGTTAGAATAGCTGCCTCGGTGCAGAGAGAGAAGATAGGAGACATCTTGGTCTGGGTTAAGAAAGAGTTTGGGTCAAACTGAGGAATGGGAAGGCAGCTGTCTTTCTGGTGAGACAACTATAGGAGTGATGGGAAAAGAGAATTAAAAAAAAAATAATTATAAATCAGAAACTAACACACTATTGTAAAGCAATTATACCCCAATAAAGATGTTAAAAAAAAAAATAAATAAAATAATTCTCTGCATCATGATCAAATGTCCCTTGGACACTTTTTTCAAGATGCTTCCATAGACAATTAAACTGCTTTTCAGCTGTGGTTTGTAGGTACCCCTTGGTTTGCTGTGCGATACTGAGATGGGCTACAGGGAAGAAGCAAAAAGTTCTAGCTGTTCACATAATTTGCAACTGTCCCATCACAGCAGGGATTACATTCTCCTTAAGAATAACCTAACATACTTGGAAGTCACATCAACACTTTAGGCCCTGACAGTACAGGGTTAAATAACTTAATTCTTTGATCATAATAATTTGTTACGTTACTTCTTGTTATACTAATGTTTACTATTATCGGGTGAGTATAATAAATAAGGAGTTGTGTTAAGTGCTATGCATGAGATAGTTTGATTACGTCTATGAACTCTAGGAGTTCGGTGCTATTTTTATCCTTATTTAAAGGTTGAAGGTACTGAGACACAGAGATTTAACGACTTGCCCAGTCACACAGCAAATAAGTGGCTAAGCCACGATTTGAATGGAAGCTGCCTGCCCTCTAAGCCTGAGATATTTTTCCCCCCAAATTTATTTATTTATTTGTTTGCTTGCTTGTTTATTTATTTAAGCTCTGCCTCAAAGCACCTGCTTGATTTATATTAATCTGAAAATGGAACCATCGACACAATTTTGTATTTAGAGTTTAAAAGCACATACTTAGACTTTTAAAAGCACAGTCATGGGTGATATATCCTAAAGTCCTGTCTTTGAATTGACTGGACTAGTTTTCCACTGGGAAAACTATATTGCTGTCCTTTGCAGGGAAAATGATACTTGGATCATGTCACTCGAGCTTCCTCCTAAAGAGATGTGTCCAGAGAGGGATTTGAAGTTGGAAAATGTTTCCTTTTCCTTAAGGTTATTCCATGCACCCTTCTAATTAAATGGGAAGATTTTATGCTGCGAGATTCGCTTCCTGCTTCTCCCAAATCTAAGGGATCCTGGAGATGACCAAAACAGGATCTGACACCAGAATAGACTCCCCGTCATTCATCATCTTTGAACATCACGTGTCATGAAATGTGACATAAGTTACCCTCAAGATACCATGAAATGGACCAAAAAGACACAGGGAGTTCTATTTCTAGCTTCTCATTCCACAGTTTCAAAACTTGGCTTTTGTAGATCTGCAGGTGGACTTGGAAAACAATATCATGTTCTTCCAGGTGGCGAAGAAAATGAATGAATATGTAAAAGAAAAAAGGCATTTCTTTAGGTCTTGACATTTCAGGGACTGCCTATCTTTCCATTCACGCACACACGCACACCTTCCAGCTTCTACTCTAAGTCTCCACAATGAGATGTATATCATATGCATACACATGTGCACATACACAAACACTTATACATATCATAAAACTTTATGTTTCAGTCACTCTTCTTCTTAACCTAAAGCTTTAAACAATACTATTGATGACTTCTAAACTGCAAACTTCTAGCAGTCTAAGAATGTGGAGTTCTGCAAAGCCCCTCAGTGGACACCACAACACGAATAAAAACTGTACTTTGAACAATTGCCTCTCAAAAAACATGACCACACACGTTATTCATATGGGTTACCTGACAACATGTAATGAGAAGAAATAGTAAGGCAACCTGATTAGCCTTAGAAAGGTGAGAAAGGTGTATGGCTGCCCCAAGAAATATATTCACCTGCATGCAATGTGTGTTTCTTTATGGAAAGCACACTGAGAGGAAATGAATAATTGTACTGATCTCGGGTGACCTCGGCCTACAGCGGCTTGAAGCAGGGTTTCGACCCGACCAGAGATAGAGGTCCGGCAGCGGCAGTGAGAGCGTTGAATCCTAGCTACCAGACCACCAGGGACCAGTGGCCAGTGAACAAGGCCCTGGCCTGTCAGCTGTGTAGAAATGAATTTCCACATAGAGACGGAAAGTAGTGAAACAAGTAATGTGTTTATTAGGAGGAAAAAGTACAGTACGTGTGGATAGACCCATGGGCGGGCTCAGAGAGAGAGAGTCACGCCCTCGTGGCAGTTTGAATCACTTTTACAGGGCATTTATTCTGGGTTGCCTTTGACCAATCATCTTGCTTTGCTGGGTTCTGGGTCCGTATTTGATATATCTCAGCGTCCTCCCCTGGTGCCTGTGCATCTCTTAGCCAAGATGGATTCCAGTGAAGAGGCCTATGGGTAGTTGACATCACTTACTATGGGGTGGCACCTCCTCTCCTTTGATCTCCAGGGAGCCTTTCTGTGCATGTGTAGTCAGGGAGGTCTCCTTGACTTTGAAAATGAGGAATATGTGGTCTTTTATCTGGGCAGGGCCCAGCCTCCTCCATCATCCTGCTTTTATGGAATTTCTGTCAACAGGGGAGAAACTGTTCAGCCTGGAGCCCATCTATCTCCTGCCTCAGTACCTTGAATTGTATATATGAGTATATGACACGTAAATACAAATAATGCATTAAAGTCAGCCTACCCTGGTTATAAGAAAATTATAGGTTTATTTTGAAAACGGAGAAGTTTCTGGAAACTAAGCCCTAAAATTCTTTTGCCTGCTTTCCTCTCTTCTAAGTACTTTTTGACATGATTATTTGCCATTTTTAAATGTTCAAACACAAAGGTATTTTCTTTAAGGACTTGGAAAGTGTTTTAACACCCTGACTGCAGAAGATATAGGTCACATCCACGTATACGTGCACACATACACAAACGCACGTATACACATACGTACACACATACACACACACACATCTTCCAGCTTTGACTCTGTCTCCCTGCCTTCACTACATACCACTCAACAGCCAGAGTAATTTCTTAAAAATATATAAATTGTATCTTGTCGATCCCATGCTCTCCTTGACTTCCAGTTTTACTTGGATAAAAGACAAAGTCTTCTCTCTGGCCATCAAGGTCTGGCATGATTTAGCTGTTAACCTCTTCAGCTCTTACTATTCTATCAAACCCTTTGCTTTGTGATCTCCCACCACTGAGGTCACCTTGCTGTTTCTCCCACAGGCCAAGCTTGTTTTCACCTCTGAGCCTTTCGTCAGCCTGAAATGTTCTCTCTCTCTCTCTTTTTTTTTTTCTTTTGTGATACTCGGGCTTCTCACTGTTGCGGCCTCTCCCGTTGCAGAGCACAGGCTCCGGACGCACAGGCTCAGCGGCCATGGCTCACGGGCCCAACCACTCCGCGGCATGTGGGGTCTTCCCGGACTGGGGCACGAACCCGTGTCCCCTGCATCCGCAGGCGGACTCTCAACCACTGCGCCAACAGGGAAGTCCTGAAATCTTCTCTTTTTATGGCTGGCTCCTCCTCATTTTTCCTGGTTACTTTTTTGGAGAAGTCATCCGTGGCCATCCAATTTGAAGTCTCTCCCTACTGTTCTCTCATGATATCCTCTTCTCATTTTTGCTCGTACTTGTTAAAGTCGGTCTCTTTTGCTAGAATATCAGTTAAAAGAAGGCAGGAATGATATCTTCTTTATTTTCCATGTATATTCAGAACCTAGCACATTGATACATGTGTGTATAGGCACAGGCAATTATTAATCAATCAACTTCCTTGCAAATAAAAATTGTTTCTGGCTTCTAATGCCCCTCCATTTTCACCTCATACTGTCTCCAGTTATCTCACAAAAAACTGTGAAGTTTTAGTGAACTTTACAGTCAAGTGAGACAATACAAGACGTCTAACATAACTGTTGGTGGACCTACAAGACAGAAAAACAACTGGTTAACTAAGGAGATTACGTTGTTACTAGCAATGTAACTTTTTCTGGAAGGATTCCAACCCGAAATTGTGGTCAGTCTCATTGTGATTTTCTGAGATATGGTGGACAGGGTCAGCCCAGACCTCAAAACTCCGATTTTATTGTACTGCAATGACTACTTTGAACTTTGATTGTATCATCCATATTGACTCCCCAACTTATTCTGGTAATGGGCAAGTAGAAAACAAAACCAGTCCACCTGATACTTTGTATAGACCAAGGAGCAAGTTGGCCAAATTCTTCATTGTTGACTAGTCATTACGGTGGCGTATTGACCCTGCCTTTAGCTTTAGACATTCTGCAAAGTAGTCACTCAAACTGTCATATTTCAAAATGGTCACGTTGTTGATGGCTGCTACTTACTAAAGCACAGGAAAGAACATCTGTCTGTTAATACAGTTCTGAAGAATCTTAGAGAATGTTTCCATCATTTCATTGAAAAATGTGAATTGGATCACTTTACATATTTCAGCTGCCATATTGATTCACAAATAGGAATAAATTTCTCTTTACGGTACAAACATCTTTGATTGAGCTTTTGGGAAATGAAAAATAACTCTTGATGCACCTTAGATCCATCCTCTGAATGGCTTCTCTTTCCTTAACACCGTCTTCTAGCTGTTCCTCAGTAGACAGCTGCTACTGTTGATAACTTTCCTGCCATTACTAGTTCAACAGTACTTGCTTATCATCTCGTGGTAAGCCTACTTTTCAGACTAATAGCGCAAGTATTAAGAAAAACATTTTCTTCTAAAAATGTATAGATAAATTGACAGTGTACAAACCTTAGAGAAACTTACGCAGAATCTTTAGGCAAGCTTTGGACCACTGCTTGTTAAGCTACATTTGGTGACAGAAAACTATCATCATCTTTCTTTATTTTTTATTTTATTTTTTTCATCATCTTTCTTTAGATGGTCAAGTAAAATTCCCAAATTATTGTTCAAATATGTGTATGTTATGCATTTCAGTTTTTAAAATTCACACACATAGGATTAAGCTTGTAGCTGGGCAGTAAAGCAAAAACCAAGTTACTAACTCCGACACACTGTATTTTGAAAAACAAACAAAGGACAAACCAATAGTCAGTGTGTTGGATCCATAAGCAATACATTTTATATGTATTACCAAGAAAAACTATTACAAAACTTGTGTAATTCCAGGTCAATTAGGAAGAAATTTGTCAGCTGAGAAACATTCTCACAGTTTTGGCTTTTGGCACAATACTTTTCAAATGTCAGTGATTGCTGCTTTTTTTAACCCAAGGGCATAGAAACATGCTTTAGTTCTTTGAATTTATAAAAAAAAAAAAGTGGAAAGAAAAATAGGAGTTTATTAGTATTGGATGCTTTCATGCTTATGTAACCAAAAAATCTGGCTGAAGTGCTTTGGCAAGTATGCAATGCATCATATAGTGTAATAACTTATGGTGTTTGGAAGAAAAATAAAAGCTGCTAAGATATTGTGGTTTTGAACTTGGCAAAAGAGTTGTAGAATGAAATTGGCCCATGCACTTTCATAAGAACTTTGACAATGGATAACAGACTTTCCAGTATTATATATAATGAGGTGGTAAGCAACTTACTACGTTGAATCCCACTGTAACCTTTTTAGTTTCCATATATTAAGAGAGTCTTAAATGGAAATTATTTTATAGAGAAGGGTCCCTGGAACATCAATAAATGAACCTTTTGAATGTAGTTCAAGAAAGTCGTAGTTTATCTTATATTTAAGAGGGATTGCCATATAGCAATATTTTAATTTAACATCAAATGTTTAGTGAATACCTCCTATGTGCTAGTAGCTATAGAGGATACAAATATTAGTAAGAAAAGACAGACCCTGCCTCTGTAGAATTTATGTTTTATGGTCTCCCATGTAGGCATATAGCCATAACAGTTCTATAGGCAGAATAATGTAGGTTTATAAGAGAGGTAAAATAATTCTATGTTTCAGGTAGTGGGTGAGGAAAAGGCTTTGCTGGTGTCACTCTCTAATCTCTAGGGAAGAGCTGACTATTCCCATTCTCACAACCAACACCAGAACATGAATCAAAAAATAAGATCCCTTTCTCCAAAGACAGAAAAATAATATGAGAACGAGTATAGGATGAAGAAAAGGAAATCCTCAAATATGCTTATTTAAGATATTACAATAATGACTGGAGCATTCATTCATTTCATGGGAGGATAAAAGAGTTTAAGTTTCCTCTTTGTGGTGCTTTCTTCCTTGAATTCTGATACGGCTGATGTGGTCGTTAGGGGAGTGTCCAGGGTTCTGAAGCAGCATCCATTATAGGGCTTCCTGGAAAAGGAGGCACCTCTTACTCTTGGCATTGTAATAAAGGGATAAGGACAGTGGGTGAATTACAAATGACCCAGCTCTGTGTGCTAGAGCAGGAGAGAGCTGAAGATTTGTTACTAATCCTTAGATGGCAGTCAGGAACCTGTCACTTTTTTGGAGTAAATCCCATGAAAATAACCCTTAGAAATAAGCAGAGGTGTTGTCATAGGCCACTGGCAGCTCATAAAGGATTTTAGGACTTGGCATTCCCAGCTGTTTCTTCTTTACGAGCTTTATGAAAGGTATTTTGAAGTTAACCTTGAAAGTCACAAAGGATTTCAAATGGCAGACATAAGAAGAACATTCTAGAGAAAGGAAATAGTGCAAATACAGGTATGCAGAAGAATGGGGTAGGTTGGGGATGGGGTAGCAGAGCTGACAAAAAGATGTAAGTAAGCGTTTCAAGAGAGGCAGTGCTGGAGAGAGAGGTTGGGGTCATATTGAAAGCTAGGATGAGAAAGCTGTGGTAAATTTAGCAAGAGTTAGCATGTCTCCAGCATTTCTGCTTGAACATACGACCAACATGCCTTTCATATGTTCTCTAGGAAGACGCCTTTTTTCTTTTTTCCTTCTGTCCCTTTGAATTTGCTCCATAGACTTCACCCTTCCATTCCTGGATGGAATCTTATATAGATCTGGTAACTTACCCAGGTAATAAATAAGTAGTCTCTTTTTCCAATTATTGAAACGCCTTGTTCAGTGTAATTTCAAAACCCAAAGCTGTCATCCAATTTACAACTGCTCTTCTTTATTGGGCTGGAAATCTTTTTAAAAAAATATATACTTATCTATTTTCATTCAGGGTGTCATTTCTTGGTTATCGAGGTATAATATAGATATAACAAATTTCACTGTGTTTCACTGTTCAGTTAATGAGTTTTAACAAATTTATATTGTCTTGTAACAACACTGTGATCAAGATTATAGAACATTGCCACGCTAACAAAAAGCTTTCTGTCCGTCCTTTGCAGTCTCTTCCCTCTCCCAGTCTTTGCCAGCCACTGATCTGATTTCTGTCCCTATAGTTTTGCCTTTTCTAGATTGTCATATAAATGAAATCATGGAGTATGTATTTTTGGGTTGGGTTTTTTCCTCTAGCATAATGCTTTGGATGTTCATCCAAGCTGTTGCATATATCAGTACAGTCTTTTCGTTGCTGAGTGCTATTGTATGATGTACCTCAATTAGTTATCCGTTTAAGGTTGATGAATATTTGAATTGTACCCAGTTTTTGACTGTTACGAAATAAAGCTGTTATGAACATTCACATACAGGTCTTTACGTAGAAACGTTTTCAGTTCTCTTGGTTTAATACCTAGAAGTGGAATTGCTTCCACTTCTAGTCATATAATGAGTCATATAATGGTCATATAATGGGTCATGTAATGAGTATGTTCTTAATTTATATAAGAAACTGCTGAAATATTTCCCAAAGTGGCTTTACCAGTTTGCAGTCTTATCAGCAGGGTATGAGAATTTTCCATTTTAGCGATTGTAGTGGACGTGTTCTGAATGTTGTTTGAAGTTATCTATTCTAGTGATGTCCTTGCCCGGTTTTGGTATAACGTGTATGCTGGCCTCATAAAATGATTGAGTCATAAAATGACGGAGGAGGAATGCATTCTCTTCTATTTTCTGGAAGAGTTTACTTCTCCCTTAAGTGTTTGGTAGAATTCACCGGTGAAGCCATCTGAGCCTGGCTGTTTTCTCCAGGAAAAAAACATGTTTTTCCTTTCAGTTTTACTGAGATAAAATTGACATACAACACTGTATAAGTTTAGGGTGTACAGCATAATGACTTGACGTACATATATTGCAAAATGATTACCACGGTAAGTTTATTTAACATCTGTCATGTCATACACTAAAAAAACAAAAAATACCAAAACTTTTCCTCTTGTGATGAAAACTTTTAGAATCTACTCTCTTAGAAACTTTCAAATAGATCATACAGCAGTGTTAGCTATAGTCATCATATTGTATATCCCCAATACTGACTTATCTTCTAACAAGAAATCTGTACATTTTGACCATCTTCATCCAAATTTCCATGGACTGGGAATCTTGCAGTGGGGAATAGGGAATAGTTGGCCGCTTCTCTCCCTTGAAACAGCTCCTCCCTTACTTTCTAGCTGCATTTTCTGGTGGTCAAAGGCAGAGAGAAGAGGGAAGTGAAGGGAAGTCTTTCTTGATTGGCACAGTTAATAGGGCACTGGTATGTGGTAGATGACAAAAGCTGACTCACCTGTGGGTGACTTTCGAGAGTTCCTTGGACCCTGTGCGTCCGTCTCCTCCCAGACCTTCCACTGCCTTTACCTGGAGCCTGCTCAGTTTCAGTAATGGATGTTTGTTGTACTCACAGCCAGAAGCCCGCTTCCTTTTCAAGAGATCTTGCCATCAGCTCCCCTCCTAGCCCATGGAAAACGTGCATCCTTTATATACCGTTGGTTGAAGGGGAGCCCTTTATTTATTCCCTTCTCAGAATGCTGCCAGTGTATTGCTCTGGATTATTTTTAGACCGTTCCGTAGCCCCACACTCCAAGGGAAATATGACAAGTTCTTCAAGTGGTTCTTTCAAAGCTCCCTTCATTGATTTGAGACAAATGGAAAGACTCCCATTTCCCCTCCCACATGGGAGATAATACATAACACATTTACTACAAAGTTATTACTACCTTCTTCTTGATGCAAGGATTTGTTCTGTATAAGCTGGATGTGGGTAATCAGTTGAACAACGTGGCATGTTGCATAGGTGGTCTTGCACCTCCATTTAGGATCCTGAGCTGCTTGGAACTTAACTGGTTTTAGGGGCCTCTGCTGAAATTTGATCATAGGGAAGGTCTAATTTGACAACCTATTCCATACATAAACAGGAGATCCAGTGTTTATGAATGGTTTATCTAAAGGTCCATTTGTGAGTTACTTTTTGGAACATTGAAATCATGTTGTGTAAAAACCATGTATAGTTATCATACGTGAGGTTCAGAGAGGACCTCAAAGACCTGTGTTTATGTGAGTCACAGTTACTGATATTTAGCATATTAAAACAAACTTAAAACAAGAGTACACAAGCACGTGTCACATTAGACATCAGAGCGATGACATCGTCACGTGTCATGTAGCCTCTGGAAAACTCCAGTGTGTGCTTGAGTGAAAACAAGTGAAAATGGCATATAGCATCTTGGCATTATTATGAAAATAGTTTTGACAGCATGCAGCCCTTGAAAGGATCTCAAAACCCCACCGGGGGTCCCTGGGCCGTGCTTTGATACTTGCTTGTCTAGAGTGAGGAGGGGCTGGGAGTTAGGAAAGAAGCATTGTGTTCAGTGCTCTCAAGTGCGGAATTCAGAAAATGATTGAGAAGAATGGGTAATGGGAGTAAGGCAATCCACACATAATGCTCTGAACATGCTATATCGTTGGAATAAAGGCGTGTTGTCTTCATTCGTGAAGTAAATATTTGATGCCAAGCATTGGAAATACAGTGCTTATCTGTGTAGATTAGACAGAGACCTTGCTCCCACAGAATGTGTATTCTGCTTTATAGAGGCAGATAACGTAGTAAACAAAAGCACACGTTAATTGGAAAATCATGAGACCTTCAAAAGAAAACGTATTTTGGATAAAACATGAATAGAGAAATCTAAGGTTGAATTGATGCTTCAGAAGATGGCTCAGTATTCAGAAAGATTATGGTATCATTTCAGGATACATTAATACCAATACAAATGTGTTTTTCTTCGCGTAGTGGTGGAGGAGGAAACAATAGGCCTGAGTACGCTGCTCAGAAGGCTTCTGGTCCTCATTCAGCTCCGAAGTCAGGGCAAGACTTCAGAGGAAACAAGATGGAGAAAGAATTTGTGTCATTTAAAATCACAAATTTACTTAGAAACCAATCCCTGATTACAGATAAGGGGGGTAAGGGCACATGGAAAGGATGAAACATACTCTGTCACATGTGCTATGAGAATGCTTTTTTTTTTTTTTTTTTCCTGCTACGCGGGTCTCTCACTGTTGTGGCCTCTCCCGTTGCGGAGCACAGGCTCCGGACGCGCAGGCTTAGCGGCCATGGCTCACGGGCCCAGCCGCTCCGCGGCATGTGGGATCCTCCCGGACCGGGGCATGAGCCTATGTCCCCGGCATTGGCAGGCGGACTCCCAACCACTGCGCCACCAGGGAAGCCCGAGAATGCTTTTTTTGTATCTATGAAAAGCTTTGCCTAGTAATTAACGGTGGCAATTGTTCTGCCATTGAGAACTTTCTTTGACAAAGACTTTAGATTGGCAGTCATTCAGCAAATTTCACACCTGAATTGATCTTTTATCTGCTGTACTTCGAAGTACATAGTCTTTATGTATTGGTGTAGGTGTCATAGGTATGCATTTGGGAGTGTGTTTTCTGTGGAAGTATTTCCATAATTATTTACACCATTTTTCTTCATTATTAAAGTTAATCAGATCTGTCTGGCTATCGAATTTAAAATCCTGATTAGAGTTATAATAAATCTGTTCTCTGCTACATTGTTTTTTTTTTTTTTTTGCGGTACATGGGCCTCTCGCTGCTGTGGCCTCTCCCGTTGCGGAGCACAGGCTCCAGACGCGCAGGCTCGGCAGCCATGGCTCACAGGCCCAGCCGCTCCGCGGCATGTGGGATCTTCCCGAACCGGGGCACAAACCCGCGTCCCCTGAATCGACAGGCGGACTCTCAACCACTGCGCCACCAGGCAAGCCCTCTCCTACATTCTTAGGAGTTTATGTATCATTTCTACCTCAGATTTTAAATATTTTGGGATTTTTGTTTTGTTTTTTGATGAGTAGTGAGGTTTATCCTTTATTTGTGTACCCAGAATTATTAAACCATTGTTGGCAAAATATTTTGCCTTGCATGACTTTTTACAGTAAAAAAATTTAGGTAGACTATTTGGAGAAGACCTGGTAGAAATACTTAAGGGCTTAAAATAGTGATCAAAAGTTTCTTAGGTATATATGATATTTGTATAAAATACAGATTTTATTCCATTTCTTCTTGGCAAAAACCTGTGACATTCAATAAGACACTGTGCCAGCACCGACTCTTGGCTTGATGACTTTAGTTTCTTCAAATCACCCCCAATGGCATAAAATTTAAGTCCCAGGCCAATTGTAATAGGCTTTTTTGTTGTACCTGGATTTTGTAAGACTCTCTGTTGAGCCCTCCACAGTGCACATATGTGATAAAGACAGAGCTCTTGCTATTAAGTGCTTAAATATTTAGAGAAAATAAATATGTTTTTCTTACATTTTGATCATTTTCTAAACCATGCTGCCAAATCAATAAATTGATTAGAGGTTGAATAAGAATTATTAGAAAACCTATTATATCTACTTTTTTAAAGTGAAAGAAAATAGACATGAATATTTCATAAGTCTCTGAAGAAGCAAGGGCTTCCTGGATTTAAAAAGGGTAGAAGAAATCACAGTTAAAAAAGCAAAAGATAAAAATCTTAAACTTTTATATTTCTGGAAATAACTGAAATAGATTATATCTATGTTTAACAGTTTGGCTAAGTAATTTCAGTGGGAATATTATGTTACTTCTTTTCTAGACCTGTTTATTCAAGCTGATAAGAAAAATAGTAAGACGTCTGATAAATTAGTGGTCAAAGAACTGGAATGGACTTCACAACAGAAGATACAAAAAGGCAATTTGCATAAAAGTATTTATCTCTACTAGCAATGGAAGGGACATAAATATATATAAAGATAGGTTCGTGAAATTAACCAATTAAAGTTATAAAAAACTCAGTGTTAGTGATATGTGCTCACTAGAGTACTGTTTAGTGACTGTATCCAGGAACCATAATTTTAAAAACTTTTTTGGTAAACAATTTAGTAATACGCATTATAAATCTTCAAATAATCATATCTTTTGATCCAGTAGTTCACTTGGATTGTTACTTTATCTTAAAAAAAAGTCTTGGGCACCAAAATGGTAGTTACAGTGCCGTTTTACATGACAAAAATAAAGGCAACTTAAATGTCAATATCAAGAAAATGGTTAAGCAAATTATGGCACATCAACATGACAGAACACTTTGCTTCTACTTCAAAAGGATGCTTGCTTCTTTTAGAAAGCAGTGTTCTCTGAAGCCTGACATTTTTCAAATCCCCACTTAGTAGCCATGTGTCCTTGGGCAAGTGTCATAAGCTCATAACAGACAATGATTGTGTTAGTTTAAAAAAGGGGAAATTATTGAAGCATTTGATGTAATTTAATAATAAAGGGCATGATATCTATCCTCATGAAGTTAAGAATTCAACAGAGGACTAAAGTTAAGAACAGGAAGAACTATCATTTAGGGCAGAATGTAATTAATAATTACTAGCACAGAGAAAGTAGGGGATTGATTTAGCAGAGGACAGTTGAGATACTTCCCAGGGAAGTAGCATTTGGCTAAGGCCTGGCTTAATTAGATTTAAGTACATGGGAAGATCTACACTTTTCAAACGGTGACAACAGTGAGGACAAAATCAAGAATGTAAAAGGAACAGTTGCCAACAAGTCACTCGGCCGGTTGGAACATACAAAACTACGAAAACATACAAACTACGAAAAAAATTGAAAAAGCTGTTTGGAATCCATAGTGGAAGGTCTGAAATATCTTCTGAAAGCAATTGGGTATATTCAGGTTGGCAGGTTTATATCTGCCATCTATTTAGAGAAGGATATAGATGAGGTTTAACTCTCACTGAAATATTATCTTCTACCTAAAAATATTAAACCATAAAACAAACAACATTGCCGCAGCCCTTTGATTCTTCACAATGAATAAATTCTTAGCTTGCTTACATTAGTAGCTAAGGTCCTCTGGGGTCTGCTTGCGCGCAGCTTCCCCACCCCTCTCTGTGTTTACCCACACTTTCAGGCCTACCGTCCATCTCCTGAACAAATACTCCTCCCCACATTTCCAACTTTGGTCAAGAAACCCTTTTGTCATCCTGCTTATCTTTTTGACTGCAATGCTGATTTATTTCCACACTCAGCTCAGTTTTTAGTTCCACCTCTGCCAGGGCAGTCCTCTGTGACTCTCTGTGCTTGTTCTCTCCTAAGACACATACATTTAGTCTGTTGTGTACTGCCTTGAGATCCCTCAATATTCTTACCATGAGCATATGTCTAGGGCCTGGTATTCGTTTTTAGGAGTTAAAAGTATATTTGGGTTCAGGGTCATTTGCGATGCTTCATAGTGTCCTCCGTGGACAATCATTTACACCCAGTCAGTGTTCAGCTCATTTTTTTCAGTGCTTATTTCTTTGACCCTGTCAATAAATTACTGAGCAGCGCTCTGGATATACAAGAAGAGCTAACGTTATGGATCCCATTCTGTTTCTGCTCAGGTCTGTCAAGAAATAGACTTAATTTTCTCATGAAATCCATGTAATTTTCAGATGTCATTAGTGTTTCTGCAATTCTCATGAAGAGTTTTAGATACTTAGCCATCGTTTCCAAATACCGTAGCCAAACCGAATTGGTTTCTAGCCCAAGATTATTTCTCCTTGTATAATTTCTAGATGTTAATGAACATGAGATCTATATTTAGAATATTACTGGATTTAAATGCATTGGATAATATTTACAGTTTAAAGCAGTCCATTTGGAGACAGTTAAATTCAGCTTCAGTTTTGCAACTAATAAAAAAAGATGTATAAAACCGAGAAAAGGTCTAGTTGATAGTGGGAGGATACTCAATTATAGTCATGTCATGATAAATGCCCTGAGAAGTCACACTGAGACTTATGGCTGATCAGTTTTCCTTGTATCCTTGACACAAGCATGCACATGAAATATTTGTAATTTCAACACAGTTTCACATTAAAAATAGCACTGGCAAGGAGTTTTAAATGACAGAACTCAGAGATTGGCAAGGGTGTAATAAATGAGTACTTTCCTACATCACTAGTGAGGGTGTTGATTTGTTCCATATTCGGCAGCATAATTGAATACATGTTGCCAGAGGCTTTAAAAAGAGCATACCCTTTAATATAGCCGTCTTACTTCTAGGAATTTTTCCTAAGGAAATAATTCTGGATGTGCACGCAGATGTAGCTATCAAGATGCTTGTTGTGGTGACCATTTTTGTAATGTGTAGAATATCAAATCACTATGTTGAACACCAGGAACGAGCATAGTGCTGGAGGTCAGTCATACTTTAGAAACAAACAAACTCGTAGAAAAAGGCATCAGATATGTGGTTACCAGAGGTGGGGGGGAGGGGAGAGGGAACTGAATAAAAGTGGTCAGAAGGTAGAAACTTGCAGTTAGAAGAGGAAAGAAGTAATGTACTTCATGTACATTAGGGCTGTAATGTACGACATGATAAATATACTTAGCACTGCTGTACGTTATGTATGAAAGTTAAGAGAGTAAACCCTAGGAGTTCTCATCACAGGGAGAAAATATTTTTTCTTTTATTTTGTGTCTATATGAGATGATGGATGTTCATTCAACCCACTGTCTTAACCACTTCAGGGTGTATGTAAGTCAAATGATTGTGTTGTACACCTTAAACTTATACAGCGCCGTATGTCAATTATATCGCAACAAAACTGGGAGGAAAAAATGATTCGAAGTGGAAAAAAAATTTAATAATGTAATACGGAAAACACTGAATTGTACACTTGAAATGGAGGAATTGTATATTTTATTGAGAGACTAGACATAGATAGGTAAGTGAATTATGTCTCAGTAAAGCTGTTTAAAAACAAAAACAACTGCTGTTTGGAAAACCATGGCCCATGGGCCAAATCTGGCCTACCGTCTGTTTTTGTAAATAAAATTCTATTGAAACAACAACAACACGAACAACAAAACACATAAAAACAGCAAGAAAAAAAGATGCTTATCACTGCATGGTTAACATAGTGAAAAATTGGAAATGACCAAAATGTCCTGCATTTGAAACCATGAAATTTTAGAATGATTGATAAAAATAATTTCTGACACACCCATACACACCTGTATACACAGAGCCACTGGATATAGCCACCACATGACGTTTTGGGAAAATATTTTCTGACATGGAAAAATGTTCGTGGTATGGTCAGTTCCAACTAACAGACCTACAAATACTTCCTGAAAAACAAAAAAGTGCTTGACATTGGTTGTAGGCTCAGCTGTTATAAAAATGTCGAGAGACATACTACGACCACAAACAAATGAATTTCAGGTACTGCTATGGACTATAAAGAAAAATAAAATTAGGGTGATGTGATAAAGAGTGACAGGGAGGCTGGGGAGGGGCTGTTTTGTCTAGACCTGTCAGGGAAGGCCTCTCTACAGAGGTGACATTTGAATTGAAACCTGAATGAGGCAGGCACACGTAGATCTGGGGAAGAACATTTTAAGCAGAAGAAACAGCAGTGGAGAGACCTTTGGACAGGAATGAGCTTATAAGCTCTATAAATATGTGTATCAGAATGCTAACTAATAATGGTTATTTCCTACTGGCGAGATTACAGATTAGTTTTTACTTTATTGTATTTGCTTACCTGTAACAGTCTAACATTTCTGTGATCAACATGGATTTTTAATAAGAAAAATGAAAGGTAATCTAATAATAAAATACCACTTTCATCTACGTGCTTTAGGTGGCAGTTTCCCAAAATGATTGCCCACAGTAACAAAGATAAGGTGTTACTCTAGAAAGTAAGTAGGGCATGCTTTGCCAACTGTATGACCGAAACGGCCTATGTTACAGGTCATTCTTATCTTGTTGTTTTCTTTGATTGGGAAGTAATTCATTTAACCTAGTTAAGATAGTCTGTGGAAGCCTAAGGGTAGTGTAGAGTTGCACATTTGCTGAAGAAGCTAGGTCTGGACTTAACCTGATGGCCGTACATAGATTGGGGCAAATTTATTTTGGCTCAGTGATACGATAAACAAAATGCAACTCCCTTACCTAGTGTTAAAATCAAATAGGAGTGGGGCAGCAATCTTTCACACGTGACTGCCAGTAACACAAATCCACACTTAGATGCAAACATGCTAAACATCATCTTCTGTAGAGGACTTATATAGTACCGATTGCCAGGGAAGAAAAATAAGACATCTGCTTTCTATTGATTCTGTAGGGAGCAGCTCACTGAATCATCACATTTCTTCCTAGTGAAATAAGCACTTTGGTCTTTGGTCCATTTTCTGATAAGGGGTTAATAAATAATCCAAAGGAAAATACACTCACACTGTATAGCGATTCCGAATTTCTTTTTATTTAAATCAGTTTGACTAAATCTCTAAACACTGGTTGTTTGCTGCGGCAGCAGAGAGAAATGTGATAGAACCACACAGCTGGTTAATTCACTAAAGATGCAGAAGGTCTATGGAGAAGGGAACTACTCCTTTGCAAATAATGTAAAGTTAACAATGCAAACGTTCTTTGGCAAAAGGAGAAGGCTTTGACCTCTACTGGGCTAAATTTTTATAAGCAGTTGTACCACAAAATTGAAATTAAGTTATGTGTGGGATTTGGAGTAAGTACACGTTTGGGGATACAGAAGAAGGGAAGGATGGATGTTTTGGAGGAAGTCCAGGGGAAAAACACTTTGTGTAAAATTTTGCTTTAGTTTGGCTCTGCCTAAGGGATTTTTAGGATTTATTTGATCTCTGAAGTTCTATCAGACTTTACCTTTTAATGAAAAGCAGGTTAGACTTAGAGTCATAAGGGGCTCACTTAGTAGAAACTTTAATTAAAATGGAAGGTTTGTAAGCATATTTATATTAAACTTTTCAGTCTTCTCATTTTTCTTTCAGCTGCATCTATTGTTAAAATGTTTTTCAATTTCTCTGAAGAAATGAGGCTATGGTGTAAACCAGTTTATAAAGCAGACAGAGCTGCCTACTTTCTGTAGACCAAAGGACCTGACAAAGTCTTGGTAGGACAGACAATAAAGAATAGTGTTTGCTTGGATTACATGGAAATCAAATAAAAATGTATCAGATTAATATCTTGAATAATGGAAGAGACAGAACATTTGGTATTATTTTGAGGTGCTAAAAAGGGTTATTGTAGTTATTACATTTATAAATGAAAAAGATTGGCCCTTCAGAGGCATGATAAAAATATGGCGTTTTTCAAATAATGGAAATTTCATGGATATCATAGAATCATTAAACAAATTGATGATTTGGATATATTGTTACAAAGGTTGATGAGAAAAAGTCAAGTTTCGAAAAACAATATTATTTACCCCAAAAAACTCGTTAGAATTAATCAAAATAATTGGAAAATGTAAACCAGATGAAGTATTAAATAGAATAAATTAAACGTGAAATATGAGTCCGTTATGGCAGATTCTGTCCTGAATGTGACCAGCACCAATCAATTGGTACTTATTGCATGCAGCTATTAAAATGAACAATCCTGTGAGCCTTTTTAACTTTTTCTTTTTTTGCCAACTAAAACCCCTCTGTGACTCTACTCAACCAAGGAGCTCTGGACAATTTCACCTGCAGTCGAAAGACTCACAGCATTTATGATGAGTCTTTTGATAGTAATGAAAGGTATAGACAACGTTCTTTTAAACACATAAATAAATACACAGAAGGTGTCCAGGAGCAGCTCATTCTCTAAATTTCATTAAAGGGAGAGCCACCTCCAGGGCAACCTGAAATTGTAGACTATTTATATATTGTTGCAACAGTTACATATTTATGTCTTCTTTTCACGTTTGTCTTAAAAGGGGAGTATTTAAGCGCACATGCCAAATTAGATTTTCCTTTAAAGAATTTAAACATAATGAGGTGGTTTGCCCATTGCAAAGTTTTTTAGGCCTTGGAAGAGGTACGATGATACCTTTTTTCTTTTTTTTTTAATTGAGATATAATTGACACAAACATGATTGTTTCAGTTATACAACATAATGATTCGATATGTGTATATATTGTGAAATGATCGCCACAATAAGTCTAGCTCGTATCCATTATCATACCTAGTTACAATATTTTTCTTGTGATGAGAACTTTAAGAATATTTTAAAAAACAGGGAACCTCGAACTCAAACAAGATACAACATTTATTTAAAAAGTTAATAAAGCTCAAATACACCATTTTAAACTGTAAGTTGTAAAGATACTTAGAACATTTCGATAAAACAGATGAGAAACTACAGAATCCTTTTTTTGAACTATCTTATTTGGTCATCTTGAGATTTATTAAGGAACTAAGGGAGAATGTCAATAAAATCTTTGAAATTATAACAAAAGCAATAAAGTCTAATAGTAAAGTCAAGATAAATTATTCTGACACCTAGAAAGATATTGTAACAAAAGGTTTTCATGGGTAAACTGCAGTTATGTCTCTAAATTCTAAAAGGCTGTGAAGGACTAAGGATGCTACTGGCTTGCGGAAAGCCCTCAGGACAGTCACGCATAGTCCATGACTTGTGATTGCAGAAATGCACTAAGAATCCAGGCATTGGTGTCAGGCAGTGGACCAAATATTAGTAAAGCGTATCTTGTTTTCTATTCACGTAAACAGTACATTTAAATCTAAGTTCTGATATTAACTCCCTTTGCTCTGTTGCATCCTTCAGTGCATTTCCTGGGAGTCAAGAACAATGCTTAGAGACTAATGCTCTTAGGTGTTTTCATGCTTGAAAATTCTAAGATCAGGTCACTGTAACATGTCAGTCCATGACTGATTCGTTAGACTCTGATCCAAATAATGTTAATTTTTCCTCTGGCTAACATTCCTTCTGTGACTAATCAATTTTTCCTTAATATGAATACTTAACATTAGCCTCATATTAACCCTTTGGTCTCGGGGGAAGAAAAATAAGATGCTTGACTCTTTTGCATGTAATTTACCTAAACACTTCTCACTTTTCCCCATGTTAAAATATTTGGGGATATAGTAACTTATAATTAATAGAAAGACATTATTAATGGAAATATACCACCCATACTGAAAACTGCACTGGAAGAAAGTGCTTTGGGATAAATCTTGGGTTAGAGGTTTTAGCATAAATCCTAAGAGCTGTGTGATTAAAAATAGGAAAACACAGTCTGTTAGACATGCTGCCCAGCAATTCTCAGAACCGTCTAGTAATCTACTGACCACATTGTTAGAACCACGAGATGGGTGCTCATTCAACTGAACTTTGTGATTCAAGTTAATATAGCTAAATAAATTATGTTTCTGTAAATGTCCTTTTCAGTTTGTCATGTTAGACAGGCAGTGGTGGACGCATGTAGATATCTAAAAGTATACACGCCTTAATGTTTGGTAGAGAGAAGGTAAGAGTACTTCATTATTTGATAAACTTGGCTAACTTTCTTTTAAATTACCTTTTTAAACTTGACAGTTTTAACATGCACTTCAAGGTCGTATAGGTGCGGTCCAAATTCCATGATATTTTAAATCAACCTATAACATTATGCATTACTGCAGATGTAACTGCGATTTAACAGCCATTAGATAAAAATCTTTTGCCTTAAATGCTTGTCATTTTGAGTACGATTTTGATTGTGAGTGCACCTCAAAAAATTTCACACTCATCACCAGGATCATCCCCCGACCCTCCTGTGAAATTTCCCTTTCTATGAGAGTCATAGAAAGTCTCAGATGACATGTCACTGCATGTAATACTTGGCTGCAGAAGGGGTAGAAATTTAACTCTTAATATTTAGCAGTTTTCATTGCTCAATGTTAAACCTACCTTCCAGTTTAAGGAGATCCACTGTTTTGTGACGTTAATCCCCCAAGTGGATAATTATTTATTTTATAGTTTGAGGCACAAGATCAAGAAATTTAAAAAGAGAGCCATGAAGAGGTAGAATATGCTCTGCTACGTATAACCCTGTTATTATTATTTTTTTTTTTACTTTGGGAAAAGTATCAAATATTCCCCCAGATATTAGAGAACAGCAAATAGCAGTTAAGGAAACACCCTTTGCACCACCAATATAAAAACTAAAGATGCATCAATTCTGGAAATGACAACCAATTGAAAGGTATTCCCAGGTCCTTGGAAGAGCAGCACCATGAGAGGGGTGGGAGGAAAATAATCTTCGTTGGGAAAACATATGCACATCCACACACACGTGGACATCTACACAGTAACCATAATCCACTCGTTCCTCCACACATGTGTATATTGGTACCTCTGAATGGTCTCATTGCTAAGTTTAGCTGTGTATTTTATATGGGCCTATTGATTTAGCTATTTTTCTAAGTCAACAATTTATACAGAGCTCTTCACTCTGTCTGAAACACACAAGCCAAAGCTCTAGAACACATTCACAATTAATAGGTTTCATGCACTTTTGTTTCCAAGCAACTGAGTTGTGCCTTGACTGAAATTCATTTTAATTTGTCTCAAACCTGTAATTACAGATATTACAAGTGAAGTAAGTGTAACAAGGAAGAATTTTGCCGTGCCTGTAAAAATTCAGTTAAAAGTTTTATGATGTTTTTGAGAAAGGGAGTCATTAAAAAATGCTTTTGAATTAAGTGTGGATGGGAAGGTTGTTAGAGATCAGGGAAGAAAATGTTAAGATTCTACAGAGATTCTGCACTCTGCTTTCTTTACAAGTGTCTCTGAGTTCTCAATCCATTTTTTAAAAATGGGGCTAGTACAGATATGATATAAGAACGACAGTGACAAGCTCCATCAGTAGATCTTTTTCTAAAGACAAGGGCTTGGCTCTATGTCAAAAGATCAATTAAAAGATGCACAATTTTTATGTTTTTAGTTAAAATAAAAATTTTAAGGTGTGTATACATCATATTTTCATAAAACCTGCATTTAATTGCATTTTTCAACTAATCAATTACCTATTAGCCTGGATCTCGTAGAAAAGTGCTTCTAATGTAATTAACTTATGCTGGTACCATTCCACAAAGTACTTGAATCACCTTACAAAAAGACAGTCTTATAAAATTATATAAAATTTATGTATGTAAAACGTACATAAATATTATATAAAAGTATAAAGCAAAAGCTGAGATTTTTAAGGAGGAAAGGGAAAAAAGGGAGAGAAAATAATAAAGCCAGTTTTATTTAGTTCTTGAGATTTGGGTCACATTAGTTTTCTAATGGCCAAAGCACAGAGAGAGATTGACCACAAGATTCACAGCATCCAAATTAAAATGAAAGAAAAATGAAAACAGACTAGTTGCTTAGGGGAAGCACAGCTTTTCCTGGTATTGAGAAAAATCTGATAAATAGCAGGTCAATCTGGCACGGTTGTTTGGATACTAAAATATACCTGAAATGAAATACGTTTACAAAGTGCTTGAAAAACCCGAGAGGACTTTATTACGTGGCGGTATTTCAGTGTAAACGTCCAAGATAACCCTATATGAATACCAGTTCATTTCTGAATCTTTAAACATTACCAGAAACAGTTCATGGCTTGTATGGATTATCTCATTATTTGTCACTGCAACCACAGAGGGTAGGTGGCCTCATAGCGCCATTTTAAAGACAAGAATCTGAGGCCCAGAGGCCAGGGTGAGAGGGCTAGCCAGCAGGAGACCAAGCCCCAGGATGCCATACCCCTGCCCATCATAATGCTGACATTTACCTCCTCAAGTATTTTTAGTCCGTTCCACTGAACCTAGTCCTTGGACAGCTTCCTTGAGCTACTTTTGCTTGTATTTATAATCAAAGCTGCTGGCACATTAGAATCACCTAGGCAGTTTTAAAAAATACTTCAGGGCTTCACCCCCACCCCTTGCCCCAGAGATTCTGATTCAGTCTGGGGTTGGGACTTGGCATTAGTATTTTTTAAAATCACCCTATGTTGAGTACCTGTGGAAGTGGGACAAGCATTTCCTTATTCTTAGTGAGAAATGATGCTTTGCAAAGTAAGTGTCCTCATCCTCGTATTCTGGGGTTACTGTCACCTCTGGACATGACATAATCCTTCCCACTCTAAGCACAGATGATTGGGCTAACACAACTGAAGTCACTTCAGTCTCCTCTTTGGTGAGCTTTGCCGATATCGAGGAATAATTTTCTTAGAACCACCTTTTACCTGTCTTGGATTCATCGGGCATGACCTTAGGAAGGGAGGGGAAAGCTGCTTGTTACAAACCACAAAGGATCCGTCACAATTCTCCTCTACCTCTTCCCCACCCTGCTTCTCTATCCTGTCCTTAAATACCCTGGGGATCGGGGTGATTGTAGACGGCCTATTCTGCTTCCTAGTCTGTGCCTATTTTGGGCAGCTCTCATTATAACTGATAGACTTATAACACCTCACTTTTCCAGCGTTATGGCTTTAGTCACAATTCTAGGTTAACACAAAAGTTTCATTTCCCATCCCATTATGTTAATTTTTAGTCAACTTTGAAGACTTTTCTGGTGATTTATTGCTGTGTAACAAACCACCTCAAAACTTAGTGGCATAGCTCACGAAAAGCCTCTCAACATCACTAATTATTAGGGAAATGCAAATAAAATCCACAATGAGGTATCATCTCACACCAGTCAGAATGGGCATCGTCAGAAAATCTACAAACAACAAATGCTGGAGAGGGTGTGGAGAAAAAAAGGGAACCCTCTTGCACTGTTGGTGGGAATGTAAATTGATACAGCCACTATGGAGAACACTATGGAGGGTCCTTAAGAAACTAAAACTAGAACTACCATATGACCCAACAATCCCACTACTGGGCATATACCCTGAGAAAACCATAATTCAAAAAGAGTCATGTACCACAGTGTTCATTGTAGCACTATTTAAAATAGCCAGGTCATGGAAGCAACCTAAATGCTCACCGACAGACGAATGGATAAAGATGTGTACATATATACAATGGAATATTACTCAGCCATAAAAAGAAACGAAATTGGGTCATTTGCAGAGAGGTAAATGGATCTAGAGGCTGTCATACAGAGAGAAGTAAGTCAGGAAGAGAAAAACAAATATCGTATATTAATGCATATATGTGGAACCTAGAAAAATGGTACAGATGAACTGGTTTGCAGGGCAGAAATAGACACACAGATGTAGAGAAACAGATGTATGGGCACCAAGGGGGAAGAGTGGTGGTGGTGGTGGTGTGATGAACTGGGAGATTGGGATTGACATGTATACACTGATATGTATAAAATAGATAACTAATAAGAACCTGCTGTATAAAAAGTAAATAAAATTAGAAAAAAATTTAGTGGCATAAAACACCACTGTCTCATAACCCCCTCAGATTTGATGGGTCAGGGATCTGGACAGGGATGGCTCCATCGTATGGGCTCAAACCGCTGCAGGTGACTTGAATGGCAGTGGGCAGAAATCATCTGGAGGCTTCTTCCCTCGGGTCTCTGGGGCCTGGGCTGGAATGATGTGAAGGCTAGCTGCAGCTGGGATCATCACTGGTACCTTACACGTGGGCTGTCCTTGTGGCCTGGGCTTCCTCACACCTTTGCAGCTCTGCCTTACGTGGCAGCTCAGGGCTCTGAGAGCAAAAGTTCTACCTGATGTTCAATGACCTTTCCGGCTGTGGATAGTCACTCTGTATCACTTCTGCTGAACTCTATTGACTGAAGCGGACACAAACCTGCTCAGAATCCAGAGGAGGAGACCAACACCCCACAGGTGCTTTTGGACTCAAGAATAAAATCTATCTTTATGTCTCCCTCAAAGTACATAATGCCTACCTTAATAGGAAGCATTTAAATATTTGTTGAACGAGTACAGCTGATGTCCCATAGTTTATGATGATTTTTTACATCTATTGGAAGACAATAGAACTGAATTCTTTAAAGTACACTTTCTTAGCAAGCAAAATGTCTAAGCAGCTCACTCAGGTAATCAGAGCAGAGTACTTAGTGAAAAGATGTCTGCATTCCAAAAGATATCTAATTCCAAACTCTTTTTTTCAGAAATGTATAGCATTGGTTATAAACGGGGTCTGGGTAAAAAGAATGGTTCAAATCAAACTAATCTATCTAGAAAATAACTCAGCCAAGGTTGTATGGTATTGTTACAGAGCAATGTGTTTCATAAATGGAGCCAAGTTCTGCGTTTTTGGATCATTTTTTAGTTTTCATTTCCATGGAACAAGCCACAGTTACAGGGCGTCTCAATAATATTCTCAGGAAGCCTCACTCCTGGGTTTAATACAACACTGAAAAGTCCCAGATGTACATTGGATTAAAATTAATCACTCAGTGAATTTTTTCCAAACCTATTATTTACTTAAACCGGTTTAGGTAATTAGTTGGATGCCTACCAATTCTTAACTAAGTTTAGTTTGAAGTTTGTTTCAGCATTGTGATAAAATGAATAATAGCCCCCCAAATGCCCAAACTGTAATCCCCAGAACCTGTGAATACGTTACTTTACATGATAAGAGACTTTGTAGGTGTGATTAAATTAAGGATCTTGGGATGGGGAAATTAGCCTGGATTATCGGAGTGGGCCCAGTGTAATCATGAAAGTCCTTATAAGAGGCAGGCAGAAGATCAGATGAGTGGTAGTAAACAGAAGCAAGAGGTTGGAGTGATGTGAAGAAATCATGAACCAAAGAATGCAGGTAGCCACTAGAAATTGACAAAGGCAAGAAAATCGTTTCTTCTCCTGTTCCAGAAGCAACCAGCCCTGTCCACACCTTGGCTTTAGCCCAGTGAGACTGATTTTTAGATCTGTGACCTCTAGAGCGATAGGATAATAAATTTGTGGTGTTTTAAGCCATTAAGTTTATGGCAATTTGTTATAGCAGCAATAGGAAACTAATAAAAAACATGCAGGACACACAGCTATACCTTCCGTTAGATTGGTCTGAATATTGGTGTTAATATTTGATTCCTACACCATCTACTTCATCACTGTAAAAACATAATCTGTTGTCGGTTTAGATTTCATTGATGACTTGAGAAAATAGTATCATGTCCATCTTTGAGAAAACTTTTAAAAGTTCAGAATTAAAAATCAGAAAAAAAGAAATACTAGGGTTTTATGTATAAACATGATTAATACAATGAACACTTCTGTATGTTATATAAGAAAATTGTTAAGAGAGTAAATCCTAAGAGTCCTCATCACAAGAAAAAATATTTTTTCTTTAATTCTGTATCTGTATAAGACGATGGGTATTCACTAAACTTACGGTGGTAATCCTTTCATGTTGTATGTAAGTCAAATCATTCTGCTGTACACCTTAAACTTACACAGTGCTGTATGTCAGTTATATCTCGGTATAACTGGAAGGGAAAAATATTTAATATGAAGAATGAATGAATGAATAAGTAAATAAATAGATAAAACTCGTTATTGTGATTCAAAAAAAAATAAAATAAAAATCAGATAAAGGGTGGCTCATCATTTTCCCAAAGGATGTCTTGTTTAATCAAAGGCAGGTTTATTTCATCAGTCTTAAATATTGAGCCATCCTAAAACTTTTCAAAAGTGAGTCAACTTAGAAAATTGCAATTTGCTTCCCAATTTTGGGAGCACATCTACTGCATAAAGGAGTCAAGCGAGCAAGGAAGTGATAAATAAAGATAAAATTAGAAATTTTTAAAAAATGAAAGTAATATTTTTGAGCACAGAGAACTCTAAAACATGTTTGACATTATTAGCCTTAATGCTTTCCTTTTGTTCCCCGATAGCGCCCAAATATATCGAGTTGTAAACATGAAGATAAATTCTGTGGAGGTGCCTAGATTAGCATCTGGCACATGGTAGGCGTATAAGTAATATTAGTTGAGTGCGAATAGAGGTGGCGTGAAAGCTGCAGGGCAGCAGATTGCTTATTGGAAGGCGATGAATGTCATCCCCCAGCTTAGAGCTGAGAGAGAGACCAGCCTTTTTCCTTTTTCTTTTCAGTAGAGGAGAGGGGAAATAGGGCCCCTTTAATCTGGCCCTGTGCCAGGGCCTTAAGCTATTCACATTATCTACCATAAATAACTCGTGTTGACACTGACACACTTCTAGGCCATCACGTTTTCAGAATGTTAGAGAAGCCATGAACATGAAATGAGTTTTTAAATACTTAACATATGTGTTTTACTTCAGAGCTCTCTTAACAGTGAGCTAACAAATCTAATAACAAGTGGTACTTTTAGTAGACCATCGTTCAGCATCAGCCAGAAGGCGAACGTCTGATGAACTGCTCGCTCTCTCTCTCTCTCTCTCTCTCTCTCTTTCGTCAATAGAGTATTAGTAAAACATTTGTCACTATTACTGCAGCGAGAAAACCTCTCCCAGGATCCTGTGGTGCATGTTGTAAGCTGACCTACTGTGGCTGAGTATAAATACAAGCTGCTCCAGAGTTTAGCTAGCTAACTAGAGGGCTAAGAAGCTGTGCGCAGAGGGTGAGGAATGTTTTCTTGAAGTAATGTTTGTACATTTGCACCTTATAGAAGACGGAAGACATTTCGCACCCCAGCTGAATAGTCCCTGATCTGGGGACGTGTGGGCGCCCCCATACAGCTCTGGTCTCGCCTTTTCTAAGCTTGTACTGATGACAGTGGAGAAAGGTATTGACTCCTCCCCACTACCTACCACATCAGCAAAGACTCCATCTTGATCTGGAATCTGAGATTTTGTTTCACTGAAGTTTGTACCGTTGAAAAATGCAATATCGATAACACCTTGACTTCACTGTTTGAACAGAAAGAAACATGTCCGATAGTAATAACCGTGCTTCTGACTTAAGTTCAGTGTGTGACCCCAAGATGCAGGAAGAGCTGTAAGATTCCTTTCAGATGTAAAATTGTATAATTTTATGTTTTAAGCTAGTTGTCTTTTCCAACATAGTACTATTACTCGTTAAAGCAGTGGTTTCCAGCTGTGGGTGACCTTGCCTCCTACGGAACATTTGGTAATTTCTGGAGACATTTCTGGTTGTCGCAACTGGTGGTGTGGTGCTAGTGGCATCTAGTGGGTTGTAATGGACTGTTAGTGCCCCCCCCCCCACCAAATTCGTATGTTCACATGCCTTATTCATTCACATACCTAATGTGATAGTATTTGGAGATGGGGCCTTTGGGAGGTAATTAGGTCATGAACCCCTATGATGAAATTACTGTCCTTATAAAAAGAGGAAGAGAGCTAGCTCTTTATCTGCTTTCACTAAGTGAAGATCTGAGAAGACGCCTCTCTCTAAACCAGGAAGAAGGCCTTTACCAAGAACTCAATCATGCTGGCACCCTGGTTGTGGTCTTCCAACCCCCCAGAACTATGAGAAATAAGTGCACCGTGTTTCAGCCACCCGTTCTAGGGTATTCTGTTATAGCAGCCTAAACTAAGACATGACCACAGCCCGGAGATGCTGCTAAACACCCTACAGTGCACGAGACAGCTTCCCACAACTAAGAATGCCCAGTCCCCAGATGGCATTAGTGCTGAAGTTGAGAAACCCGTGAATGAGAGCCCGCAGGAAAGAACAGAGTGGGTTAGGGAGGGGAGCTTGTTATGAGCGAAAGCCAGCAGTTGTATTTCCTGGGAACGTTTTGCTGGTTGCCTACCTGCAATTTTGCAATGTTGATTATTACTTAAGAGGAAGCAGAACATGCTCCGAGTGAGTGGGAGACACAGGCGTGCACTTTCTGAATTATGAGCCTACTGTGCTAAGGATACTAAGAAATGCAATTTGTGTACTTACACAAATAGGAGACGTAAATTCATCCATCCTCTTAGTTTTACTTTTTTTTTTCTGAAAGGAGCCCTGACAAGAAATTCTGTTTGCCTTAGGCACAGCAAAATAATTTTCTGATGAGAACTCCTTACCTTACCAGGAGAGAATTAATTCTCAGTGGGAAGTCTTGCATACCTTTCTGCTGGAGGCTGAGGTCCATCCACACAAGGCCAGGGCGTTGCCTATAGACACTTGATATTCAAAAGTAGAGGCCAGCAACGTGGGCGCCACCTGGGAGCTTGTTAGCAGTGCGGAATCTCAGGCCCAGACTTGACCTACTGAACCGGAATCTGCATTATAACAAGACGGGAGTGAGGTGGGGGGTAGATAGCTATGCATGTTCAAGATCAAGAAGTGCTGCTAGATGATCTTCATTCTATGGTAATCAAGCCCTAATTTTTGAGCCTGTGAATAAAATGCATTTTACTCTTTTTCGAAGTATATGGGCATTTGTTGATGACTAGTTCCGTTGTATTGGGCAAATTGGTTCACCTTTTGGGCTTCAGTAATCTCATTTTTGAAAAGAGGGAGTGACGATGAGAGGATCTCTAAGTTCTTTTCCACTTCTAACACTGTCAGAAATAGATTTTTTTTCCTCCAGTGTAAACGTCATTTGTAACTGCCTGAGTTATCCTGGTGAATGTAAACTTAAGAAAGAGAAGGTCTCTGGCCAGTACATACCATAGATGCACATATGCATAGACCCTTGTCAATTAATAGTCACTGAATTTTTATGCAAAATATTCCACCCCCAACTTGGAAACTGAACCTACTGAAGTCAGGGGCTGCCTCTTGACTGACGCTTGGATCTGCTCTTTGCAGGAGCGTTCCTTGCCTCCCTGGTTAAATGAGCATCCTGTGTAAGTGATCCATCACCAAGCACCGGCCTTGTGCGTACAAGCAGGCTCTACCTGGGTGTGCCACGTGGGCCCCTGTGCAATGTCTCCCTGCTCCGAATCACCCCACTTAAATCCCAAAGCAGAGGTCACCCAGCTCCCTTCTTGCAGTCTGCACCATTTGAAAACAGAAAGCCTGGGTGTAGGAAAATCTTTCAGCACAACTCACAAAGATGAAAAGTGTCTGCAGTTCAGCTTCTTTCAAGAGCTACCTCTGGAGTGTGATTTCGGGAGACGCTACTTTGGCTTTTTTGTTTTGCACAATTCAAGAGACCACAAGATCACAAATGCCAGCCCAATCACAGACACCACCGTACCTCTGAAGCACAGGAGGGACCGCTGCAGTTCTTTTTCCTCTGGAAACGATGGAATAATTAAGTGGAAAAGTGAGATTTATTTTTACTATAAACCAGAACATAGAAAAAATATAATAGTTTATTATTGTCTAGTTAGCCAGTGTAAACTGCTCTACAATAGAGAGTTGAAAATAATATCACGTTTCTTCACTTCCCAAATTAAATTAGAACTGGGCCCAGCTGCCAACCATCGGATGAGCAAAACATTCAGTTTCAGTGTCCTCTCCCAAGGTTAAGCACTCACAGGGCTGGTGCCTTGGCAGGTGATGAGGTGGGAGGCCTGGGATGGCATCTGGACTGTGGCTACTGCAGACCTAGCAGGGGTCCTCCTGTCTGCTCACACACCATCTGCCTGGCCTTGCAGCCCATCCATGTGCAGCTTCCTGCCCAGGCCGGTGGGGTCTCCACAGATGGAGCTAGTCCACTTCCACTGTCTCATGAGAAGGAGGTCAGACCTTAGAAAAGGCCAGCTCTTCCGTGCCTCAAGAAGGAAAAAATGTATCTTTCTTTGATTCCTTGACACAACCCAGTCTGCCTTCTATCAAAATGGTAAAAATTATAAAATGATTATTAATACTTGGTGCATTTTTAAACACTGTAGCAGGATTTACATTGCTACAGTCTTTTCAGAGGGCAATTTGGCTGTTATCTTAAAATATTTTCAATGTACATATACTTCACTGTACTAAGAATTTATCAAACAGAAATATCTCCAAAAGTGTATGAAGATGTACATAGAAAGATGATTATTTCTTCTTTGTTTGTAAAATAGTTACAAAAAATTGTAAACCTAAATTTCCATTAATGGGGGAAGATTGAATAATTCGTGGCATATGCATATAGTAAATCACTACCCAAATTCCTAGTGAGGAAAAATTGAGTTTTATATACAATCATTCAGTAGAAAATGTGGTAAGTGAAAAAGCTTCATACACCCACGCACACATACGAAACACTGAAACGATTGCATATAGAGTATGAAAATACATATATCCGTGCAGCAGGCCATTAAAAATGGCACCCTCTGGAGAATGGTTTGGAGAGATGAAGCTTTCACTTTCTGTTTTATGCATTCCTTTACTCTAAATGTTATGCAGTAGCAGGAACTACTTTTGCAAACATAGTTAATATTTGGATTTTTACATCTATAATCTGAAACAAATAATAAAGATGAAAAATTTTTGATTATATAATATTACCAATCCCACCACTGTTTTGTAATGAACATCCTATCAACCCTTACTCATTGTGCAAAATTTATTGTCTCAAAGGCCTCTCTTCTTGGTCTCTGTGTGAATAATTGGCTCCCTTCTGATTGACCCTCTCTGCTAGATGATCTGTTACAGCTAGGTACCACACAGCTATTCACTAATTTCAGGGGTTCTGTTGGGAAAGAGAAAGATATGAATCAGGTAGGACCTCTCAGAAACCACCATTTAATTTCATTTCCTGGACCGTCTCCAACACAAAAAACTGTGTCCTTTTGGAAATCCTCCTTCTTCTATTAGTCGTTTTGAACCAAGGGTGTTTCCCTCCCTCCCCACCGCCCAATCCCTAGAGGCATTTGGCAATATCTGGAGACATTTTTGGTTTTCACACCTGGAGGTGGGACTGTTACTGTCATCTAGTGGGTAGAGGCCAGGAATGCTGCTAAGCATCGTGCAACACACAGGCCAGCCCTTCCCACAAGGAAGAATTGTCCCAGAATGTCAATAGTACCATGAGTGAGAAACCCTGCTCCGCATCAAGATAGAATGGGCATTTTTTTAAAGCTGCTAGGGAGACTCTATGCCTGCCTCAAAAGGTTAGCTTCTACCATTCACACCTATCTTTTCATCATAGCTTTTTTGAGGTATAATTTACAAATAAAATTTTAAGATATTTATAGTGTACAATATTAGGATTTGAGATATATATATACATATATATGTGTGTGTGTGTGTATATATATAGATAGATAGATAGATATAGAGAGGGGAAAGATTTCCCCCAAATTAATTAACATAGCCATATTTACCCCCCTCCCTCTTTTGTAGTGAGACCATTTAAGTTCTACTCTCTTAGCAAATAGCGATTATACCATGCAGAATTATCAACAATAGCCATCATGTTATACATTAGATCCTTAGACCTTACTCTTCTTATAGCTGAAATTTTGTACCCTTTAACCAACCCCTCCTTATTTCCCCCATACCTCATCCATTGGCAACCTCTTTTCTACTCTCTTCTTCCTCCCTCCCTCCCTCTCCCTGTCTCTCTCTTTCCTTCTCTCCTTCTCTCTCCCTCTCTCTCTCTCTCCCTCTCTCTCTCCCTCTTTCTCTCTCTCTCTCTTTTTCTTTCTTTCTTTCTCTCTTTCCTTTTCTCCTTCTCTCTCTCTTTCTCTTTTTCTTCAACATTTAAGTGCTGTCATGCAGTTTTTGTCTTTCTCTGTTTGGCTTGAACTTAGCATAATACCCCCCAGGTTCATCCATGTTGTTGCAAATGACAAGATTTTCTTTTTTTTTTAAGGCTGAATAATATTCCATTGTATGTATATACCACATTTTCTTGATCCATAGATTTGTCAATGAACACAGTTTGTTTCCATACCTGGGCTATTGTGATCAATGCTGCAGTGAACAAGGGAGTACGGATATCTCTTTGAGATAATGGTCTCATATCCTTTGGATAAATACCCACGAGGAGGCTTGCTGGATACTATGGTGGTTCTGTTTTTCTTGAGGAATCTCATACTATTTTCCATAAAGCTGTACCAGTTTACATTCCCAATAACAGTATAAAGGATTCCCTTTTCTCCACATCCTTGCCAGAATTTTTTATATCTTTTTGATAATAACTATCCTAAAAGGTGTGCAGTGATATCTCATTGTGGTTTTCATTTGCATCTCCATGATGATTAGTGATGTTGAGCATCTTTTTATGTGCATATTGGTCAATTGTACGTCTTAGGAAAAAACATCTATTTGGGTCCTTTCTCCATTTTTTAATCGAGTAATTTGTTTTTTTCACTACTGGTTTGTGTGTGTTCCTTGTATAGTTCGGATATTAACCTTTTACTAGATATGGGGTTTGCCTTTTCATTTTGTTGATTGTTTCCTTTGCTGAGCAGAAGCTTTTTGGTTTGCTGCAGTCCCACTTGTTGATTTTTACTTTTGTTGCCTTGGCTTTTAGTTTCAAACCCAAAAAATCATTGCCAAGGCCAAAGTCAAGGGGCTTACCACTTGTGTTTTCTTTTAGGATTTTAAAGGTTTCAGATCTTAATTTCAAGTCTTGAATCCATTTTGAGTTGTTTTTTGTGTATGGTGTAGGATAGGGGTCCAGTTTCATTCTTTTGCATGTGGTTGTCCAGTTTTCCCAGCACCATGTATTGAAGAGACTCTTCTTTTCCCATTGAGTGTTTTGGATCCCTTGTAAAATATTACTTGACCATATATGCAAGGGTTTATTTCTGGGCTGTCTATCCTGTTCCATTCATCTGTATGGCTGGTTTTATACCAATACCATACTGTTTTAGTTACAATAGCTTTATAATGTAGTTTGAAATCAGGGAGTGTGATGCCTCCAGCTTTGTATTTAGTTCCCAGGATTGCTTTGGCTATCTGGGGTCTCTTCTGGTTCCATATATATTTGATGGTTGTTTTTTTCTGTTTCTGTGAAAAATGCCATTTGAATGTTGATAGATATTGCATTGAATCTGGAGATTGCTTTGGGTAGTATGGACTTTTTAACAATATTCTTCCAATCCATGAGCACAGAATATCTTTGTACTTATTTGTGTCTTTGTCAGTTTTTTTCATCAATATCTTATAGTTCCTAGTGTATAGATCTTTAACCACCTTGGTTAAATTTATTCCTAGGTAGTGTATTTCTTTTTTGTGTGTGTGTGATGCTATTATAAATGGGACTGTTTTCTTAAATTCTCTTTCTGATAATTCATTGTTAGTATGCACAAACACAACTGGTTTTTGTATATTGAGTTTGTATCCTGCAACTTCACTAAATTCATTTATTAGTTCTAACCATTATTTGGTGGAGTCTTTTGAATGTTCTTTATGTAATATCACATCATCTGTAAATACAGAAAATTTTATTTTATCCTTTCTGATTTGGATGGCTTTTTTTTTTTTTTTTTTTTTTTTTTGCCTGATTGCTCTGGCTAGGACTTGCAGTACTATGTTGAATAGAAGTAACAAGAGTGAGCATCCTTGTCTTGTTCCAGATCTTAGAGGAAAAGTTTCAGCTTTTAACCATTGAGTATAATATTAGCTGTGGGCTTGTCATATATGGCCTTTATTATGTTGAGGTACATCCCCTCTCTAGCAAGATTCTTGAGATATTTCATCGTGAAAAGATTTTGAATTTTGTGAAATGCTTTCTCTGTGTTGATTGAGATGATTATATGATTTTTATTCTCCATTTTGTTAATGTGGTGTATCACAATAATTGATTTGTGCATGTTGAACCATCCTTGCATTTCTGGAGTAAATTCCACTTGATTATGGCATGTCATCCTTTTAATGTATTGCCAAATTCAGTTTGCTAATATTTTGATGATGATTTTTGCATCTATGTTTATTGGAGACATTGGCCTATAATTTTCTTTTCTTGAAGTGTCTTTGGTTTGGGTATGAGGTTAATACTACCCTCGTAAAATGAGTTTGGAAGTCTTCTCTCCTATTTTTTTGGAATAGTTTGAGAAGGATAGCTATTAATTCTTTTTTAAATGTTTGGTAAAATTGGCCAGTGAAGCTATCTGTTGGATGTTATTTGTTGGAAAGTTTTTGATTACAGATTTAACCTCCTTATAGCAATTAGTCTGTTCAGATTTTCAATATCTTCATGAATCAGTCTTGGTAATTTGTGTGTTTCTAAGAATATATCCATTTCTTATAGATTGTCCAATTTGTTGGCATATAATTGTTCATAGTAGTCTCTTATGATTCTTTGTATTTCTGTGGTATCAGTTATAATGTCCCCTCTTTCATGTCTAATTTTGTTTATTTGAGTCCTCTCTCTTTTTTTCCTTGGTTAGTCTGGCTAAAGGCTTGGAAATTTTGTTTATCCTTTCAAAGAACCAACTCTTAGTTTCATTGATCCTTCCTATTGTCTTTTTAGTCTCTGTTTCATTTATTTACACTCTTTGTATTTCCTTCCTTCTATGGACTTTGGGCTTAGTTCTTTTTTCTAGTTCCTTATGTCGTAAACTTAGGTTGTTTATTTGAGATCTTTCTTGTTTCTTAATCTAGGCATTTATCTCTATGAATTTTCTCAAAGAACTACTTTTGCTGCACAGCATGAGTTTGGTATATTGTGCTTTCATTTTCAGTTATTTCAAGATATTTTTATTGCACTTTGATTTCATCTTTAACCCATTGATTGTTCAGAAGTGTATTGTTTAATGTCCACATATTTGTAAATGTTCCAGTTTTCTTCTTGTGACTTCTAGTTTCTTACCATTGTGGTTAGAAAAGATACTTGATATGGTTTCAATCTCCTTAAATTTATTAAGACTGAGAAGAATGTGTTCTGTGGCTTTTGAATGGAACGTACTATAAATGTCTGTTAGGTCCATCTGCTCTAACATAGCTTGGGTTCATTTTCTTATTGATTTTCAGTCTATGTGATCCATTCGCTGTTGAAAGTGGGCTATTGAAGTCCCCTAATATGATTGCATTGAAATTTATCTCTCTCTTCAGAGAAGTTAATATTTGCTTTAAATATTTAGGTGTTCCTCTGTTGGGTGCATGAATATTTATTAATGTAATGTCCTCCAGATGAATGGACCCCTTTATAATTATATAATAACCTTCTTTGTCTCTTGTTACAGTTTTTTTGGTTAAAAGTCTGTTTTGTCTGATACAAGTATAGCTACCCCTGTTTCTTTCTGCTTCCATCTCCATGGAATATATTTTTCCATCCCTTCAGTTTCAGCCTATGTGTGCCCTTAAAGCTAAAGTGAGTCACCTGTGGACAGTATGTAGTTGGGTCTTGTTTTTGTAACCATTCTGTCACTCTATGTCTCTTGATTGGAGAATTTAGTTCATTTCTATTTAAAGTAATTATTGACAGGTATGGACTTACTATTGCCATTTTGTCAATTGTTTTCTGGTTGTTCTATACATCCTCTCTTCTTTTCTTCCTCTTTTGTTCTCTTCCTTTGTGACTTGATGATTTTCTGTAGTGATATGCTTAGAAGCCTTTTTCTTTATCATCTGTGTATCTACTATAAGTTTTTGCTTTGTGGTTATCATGAAGCTTACATAAAACATGTTATATTTGTAACAGTCTATTTTAAGCCGTTAACAACTTCAAATGCACACAAAAGCTCTAAATTTTAACTCTCCCTCCTTGCATTTTGTGTTTTGGTGTCAAAATTTACGTATTTTTACTTTATGTGTCCATTAACAAATTATTGTAATTAAGTTATTTTAATACGCTTGTCTTTTGCTCTTTATACTAGAGTTATAAGTGATTTACCCACCTCCTTTACCACATTAAAGTATTCTGAATTTAATTATATATTTACTTTTACCAATGAGTTTTATACTATCATCCGTTTTCATGTTACTAATTAACATCCTTTTGTTTCAGCTGACGAATCCCCGTTAACTTTTCTTGTAAGGCTGGTCTCGTGGTGTTGAACTCCTTTAGCTTGTGTTTGCTTGGAAAACTATTTTTCCTTCAATTCTGAAAGATACTTTTGCAGTGGAGTATTCTCATTGGCAGTTTCTTTCTTTCAGCATTTTCACTAAATCATGCCCCTCCCTTCTGGCTTGCAAACTTTCTGCTAAAAATTCTGATGATAGGGTTCCCTTGTATGTAAAAAGTTGCTTTTCTCTTGCTGCCTTTAAGGTTTCTTTTTTTCTTGTTTTTAACTTTTGACAACTTAATTATTGTGTATCTCGGTGTGGCTCTCTTTGGATTTCCTCTTATTTGAAATTCTGTTGGTTTCCTGCATCTGAAAGTCTGTTTGTTTATCTAGGTTAGGGAAATTTTCAGTCATTATTTCTTTGAATAAGCTTTCTGCTCCTTTCTCTCTACTTCTGGGATCCCTTATAGTTTGAATATTGGCTGCTTGATGATGTCCCATAAGTCCCTTAAGCTATCTTCATTTTTTTCATGCATTTTTCCTTTCACTCCTCAATTGGATGAATTCTACTGCCTTGTCTTTTAGTTTGCTGATCTTCTCTTTTGGTTGATCTAGTCTGCTGTTACACCTTTCTATTGAATTTTTCAGTTCAATTATTATATCATTCTGCTCTGTGATTTCTCTTCGGTATTTCTTAATATTTTCTTTATCTTTGTGGAAATTCTTCCTTTGTTCATGCATTGCTGTCCTGACCTTGATGAGCATCTTTACCAGCATTATTTTGAACTCTCTATCAGGTTAATTACTAAAGTTTGTGTCATTAAGATCTGTTTCCGGAGAATTATCTTGTTCTTTTATTTGAAACACATTCCTTTTTATTCATTTTCCTTGACTGTCTGTGTTGTTTTCTATGCATGAAATAGAGCAGCCACATTTCCCAGTCCTTACAGAGTGCTCTCATATAGGAGATGAACCTCATCAATCAGTCCAGCCTAAGACCCTGGTTTTCTTTCAAGACTTTGTAATTGACCAAGCTGCCCTCTTTGTTCTTAGTGACTTACAGTAGTTTAGGGTGTGCCAAGACCTGTCAGTGTCCCTAGAGAGAGGATCGCATTCAGTATCTAGAATGTGGACCCCCTTAGGTGGAAGGGAATGTATGTAGTTAAGTCCATTTCACAGAGAAACCGGAGATGGGTATTTTTCTTCCTGCTTCCTCTGTACTGGATCCAGGTGTATAGCTGCGGGGGTTACCTGTAATTGCCATAGTCCTGTTGGACCTGTGAAGGGAAGCCCCACTGGCTGTCAGCGCCAGACATACCAGGGACTTGCCCCTTGTGCAGCAGCTGCAAAAGCTGGGACACAGACATATGTACAAGCTTCTTCCAGGAAGATATTGGTGACTTGGAGCAGGCTACCAGGAGTCAATGAGAAAGGTGTTTGTTAGTTTCCCTGGTTTCCAGGAATTTCCAGCTAGCCCCTGTATGTGTGCTAAATCAAAAGGCCTAAATCTCAGGCAGCAGCTTTCAGAGTATGCAGATGGACTCCTTTTGGGGGAAAGACTAGGAGTTGGGCAATTTTGCTTGCTCCCTCTGTACTGAACCCTGGGAGAATAGCTCTATTGCAAGCACTTGCATACCCGTTAACAACTATTCCTTTTTTTGCTATAGTCTTACAGATACAAGCCTCGTTGGCTTTAAGAAATAGATGTTTTAGGGGCCTATACCTCAACTGAGAGTTCTAAAAGTTTGGGTATTAAATGTTGGAGCAAACGCTTTGCTCCTCAAGGAGAATCCGGAAATGAGGAGTTCCCTTCCAATTGTATGGTGCTGTGCAGGGGTGGAGTTTATGGCATGTGTATATCTCAGCCTTTTCTACCCATTTTGATGTGGGCAATTTTCTAATTTGCTTGATGTGTAGGAATTGTTCCCTAGTTTCAGATTTCTTTCAGAGGTAATTGCTCTTTGTGTAGCCATAGATTCAGTGTGTACATAGGAGGGGAATTCGGGAGCCTCCTATATTGCCATCTTGGTTGACCACTCTGTTCATAATTATCTTGGTCACACCTTTAGATACTCATGGATTTTTAACTGAAGCAATTAAGGAGGATTGAAGAATTTGGTTCCTTTAATGTGTATGCTAGCACTATTATAAAACCAGAAAAAAATTAGCTACCATGAACTTTGTTGACATGTATTCCAAATTGAACTATGAATGTTAAGTACTCACCCAGTATCAGTTATATCTGGTATCACTGCTTCTAGTAATCAAGAATTACTAGAACCTGAGTTATTTTTTTCCTTTTTTCACATTCTTTGTTTTGTTCTTTTATCAAATCATTCCAAAAAGAAAAAATAAATCTGATTAAAATGAGAACATATAAAATAGTATAGCAGGAACAGGAAAAAAAAGCAAGATAACAGCAGAGAAAATATAAATTAGAGGGAGAGGTTAACACAAGTTAGAGTTGAAAATATAACACAAATGTGCAGTCTGTAAGAGCATAAATCCTTGATCTAGTTGTGCCCTGCCTCGGCTTTAAGCTTCCTGGTGTTCAGAATAAAAAGAGACTCAATTATAGTTTGATGAGGAGAAAACATGCTGTTTTCCTAGTTCTAATACTAAAAAACGCGTATGGATCTTTGCAAAGGGACTTAAATACAATCTCTACAGTAATTGCCATAATATATCTCATAAGACTGCTTTTCCTACTACCCCTCAATGAAAACTAAGATCAAAACCTTCCAAAATAAACTCGGTGAAACTCTTTCTGCATATAGTCAAAATAATGTGGCGCAACTACAGAGTTTTTCGATGGTCAAGCTTGATCAGAAGAAAAGCTTACAATATTGTTATAGGTGATATAGAGAAGAGCCCCTACAGTGGGTACTTGAGGTATAAAAATAACATTAAACTCCTCCACATAGTGAAAAGCTGGATTGGAGGAATCTGTGTGCTTAGGCAGAGAAATGGCAGATGATTTCAATGTGGATGGGTACGTCATAGGTATTCGAAAGCATATCTGTAAAATAAGGACTGAGCCATAGGAGCAATCCAAGAGAACAACCTGGGATCTTTTACCATAGATCAAATTTTCTCAAAGTATTTTCCTTGGCCTACTAACATCACGTGATAAGGTCTGAAAAGGGTTCCAGTGTCAAATAAGTTTGGAAAATATTGCATACCAGTTCCATCTCTTGGAAAATTAGTAGTAGTATTACATGGTAGTACTACACAGCACAGTAATACATGAGAGACCTGTAATAAAGGAATCTGATTAACTTTTCTTTGCCTAGTGTTTCCCAAACTTATTTGATCATCAAATCCACGTTAACATTTGGTGTGACTAATATTCTATAAAACAGACGCTGAAAAATATCTCATAGTTTCTGATGACATTGACTCAATGTTATTAAGATTAAAATCACTTTAAAAAACATCACTGTGAGGAATGTCCTAGGAAACAAAACAGTAGACATTAACTCAAACTCTTGCACACCCACAGGCAAAATAGGATTCTGGTATATCTACTTTAAACAAGTATTAAGTGGACATATGGCTTCCTCAGAACCTCAGAAGGCTAATGAAAATGTATATATTGGATGTTTATAACATGGAAGGTAATCAGAAGTCAAAATTCTTTTCTATACTATAAAATCTGTTTGGTAAGTTGATTTTTAAATGAATTTTCAAATGCCGTAGGTTGTGAATTCAGGGAAAATATGGGAGTCTGTTTTCTTTGTTTTTCAAGTGAGGTATTCTCATAAAGTTTTAAAAGTCCAGTTTGCAGCTTAGGACTTTTCTTTGATACGTACACAAATGTACGACTGTATTTTGTCAATGGCCTTTGTGTAGAGGCACATGTTAATTTTCTGGGAACACTGAAGTTCTGTCAAGAGCAAAGAGCCATCCTGCATATCCTAGTTGATATGAATGTTCAGTGGGAAACAGTTTCATATCTCACTTGAATCAAGCCGAGAAACCTCCTAAACGATTGGTCAGTCAAATGACCAGAAAATTCTTAAATCTGGTTATATTAATTTCCTAGACCAATAAGGGGCATTTTAGGTAGAACAACATTGATTATCTCATATTCTAGCTTCAATTTCCTCCACTGTAGGAATTCCTCAGCAGTCTTTCCTCAGCAGATTCCACACACGTATTCCTGCCCTGCTATCTGAAGATGAACCCACAGTGTGGCATCTCAGCTTCAAGGGAAATTTTAACTGTTTGATGCATGTAGTTAAATCAGTGATGCAGTTCCTGTTGTATCCTATTGAAGACCAACCTGAAATATCCTTAAAAAAGTTTTTGAACTTGGAGGTCAGATGACTTGAGCACAGTTTTTGATGCTACCAGTTACTGGCTGTACGGTGTTGCATAATCTTCTTGGAGTCTTCCTTTTCCATAAAAACTCACCTTATTGTAGCATAGTCGTTGGTATCGATTCTGATAGTGGTTGTGAAATTTCTGGGTAAATAAAGCACTGACCAGATATATGCTTCCCTGCGTTCAGAAAAGAAAAGCTTTCTGACACTTCTGGGTCACTTATTCTCTTTTAATGGTCTTTTCTTTAGACCCACCAGTGTGAGACTGTCAAGGTCTAGGTAAAAATGTGTTCTTCCCCATATACAAGAAGCTTAGATGCATAGTTGCAAATAGCATGCTCAAAAAGGCTTTATTAATTTTAAAATAAGAACAAACACTTCAAGCTGGATAACTGGCACTGCTTGTGTCATGTCTAACTTACTGTAGTAAAACCATTCTTCTCCTAGGACTCAGGCCAATTTGGGGGGTTGTTTGCAAAGACCAGACACATTTATCAGGACCCTTCTTCAGAAACACATGTGGGCTGTAAGCAATGTATTTCCTGGCTTCTGACATGAGCTAAACATCTGGAAAAGGCAAAGTTGTAATGAAACTGTGCATTGGCTGTGTTCATCCACATTTCTTTGCAAAGGCAAGGCAAGGCTGGCGCCCGTAAGGCACCACTCTCATCTATAAAGTGGAGGTTCTTTTGCAGGCCCAGATGTATCTAAGGGTGGAGTGGAGGGATGGGGACCACTGCCAGACCTTCCTGGTCCTCTCCTGCAGAATGGTCAGGGAGAGGTACAGAGAACGGCTCTTCTATTCTTCTCTAGACATGATTTTAAAAGAGGAGTGTTTTTTATCCTCAAACGCCTCCCTTGCCTTCTTAAAATCGATAACCAACGTATTAGTTTCCTATTGGTGGTAATTCCTAAATTACCACAAACTTAGTGGCTTAAAACAATGCAAATTAATTAGTTTACAGTACTGGAAGTCAGAAACCCTAAAACCAAGGTGTTGGCCGGGCTGCCTTCCTTCTGAAGGCACTAGGGGAGAATTGGTTTCCTTGCCTTTTCCAACTTTTAGAGGCTGCCTGCATTCCTTGGCCTGTGGCCCTCCATCTTCAAGGTCAGCAGCAGAGTATATTCAAATCTTCTCTCTCTCTTTCTCTTTCTTTCTCTCTCTCATCTCTCCTGTCATCACATCTCCTCCTTTGACTCTGACCCTCGTGTCTTCTTCTTATAAGGCCTCTTGTGCTTACATGGGTCCACCAAGGTAATAGAGGATAACCATTCCATCTCAAGCTCCTTCCCTTAGTAACATCTGTGAAGACCCTCTTGCCATCTAATCTGGGGATGAGAATATGCACATCTTTGGTAGGGGGTGGTGGGGGATGGGGCATTATTTTATCTACTGCCACCATGTTGGTTGTTTTGATTGCTTTTTCAAATAGTTTCATCATGTGTAAATTTGGGGCAATTATATTCATCTCCTGGAGATACAGAGTTCATGAGATAGGTTGGCTTCAGCATCACAGCAAAGTGCTTGGATGGTGGCCATTAGAAGATTTACTTTTTGTAAGTGCTCTCAATTCAGAGGTGCAAAGTCTAGATTCTGTACCCACTACCGACTATGTTACCTGAACAGGCCACTTTGCCTCTTTGGCCTCAGTGTTTGCATCTTTACGTGCGTCGCTTGAGTTTTCTCATCAGCTTGTGAATAATGACTCAAGTTGCAATAGGACTCCACCTATAAAAGAAAGCACTTACAAGCTTCTTACAGTGTCACCTACTTATTTGTAGGAGTGTTAAGGTGGTGTTTTGCATGTATCCACGCATCAGTTCTCCCAAGTGTTCCCACTCTGGGCCCTTTTTACTCAGGTCCAGAGAAGAAAGCAGATAATCTGTAGGATAGGAAATAGTTGAAGATATGACAACCTCAATGGGGAATATTAGAGGGGTCAAAAAGTAAAGGATTTCATCGACAGTGCAAATAATTTCAAGTTAGCAGTCTCAGAGAGAAGGATCATGAAAAAATGTCACAGCTCCAGAAAGGCAGACAAGATGGAAACCATTATTCAGTCATCATTCTTTCATCTTAAGGCTGCTTCTATACTGAGCCAATCTGTCTCCTGTAAATGCTCCCAAGTTTAATTGGCCAATACTTTCTCCAAAAGCACTCATGGATAGCATGTTTCTCTTCAACATTTTTTTCTACATCACTGCATTTACTGATTGCATCTTTATGAGGATAATTTATATCCCACCTAAAAAGAATTTGTGGCAGCTGACACGAAAACTTAAAAGCGGTGACGTCTAGAGGGAAGTAACAGATGAAGCAGGAAGAGTAGTCAGGCAGAAGCATAAAAAAATTTGCCAGAAATAAAGGCAGAGGGAAACTGTTGCACTAAGTACAAAACTGAATTCTGTGCTTCCTGGCAGAGCAAACAGGTAAATGAAAGAAACCATGCAGCACTTTGACAGAAGAGACAAGTCTTTTTTCTCAGTCTAAACTCTAACTTAGTTCTGCATCTCATTGGTGTCATTGAACAAAATAATGGACAGTGGACAGGGCCCTTAAGAGAAGTTTTTACCAAATTAGTTTGCCTTATAGTAATAATAATGGTGGTGATGGTGGTCATGTTTGGCCAGGAAAATCTTTTTCCTGTTGCTCGAGTTTCCATGAGGAAAGATGAGCACTCCTAGCCTCTTGCCTTATTCCTTAATTCTCCCCAGCGTAGAAAGCCTGGGTGGGTGACAGCCACTGTCCACTCTCCTCACATATGTGAAGCACACCTACCAGTGGCCCAGGCATGAGGAATTTGGTCTCTTTTTCCCTTTTTCTCTCTCTGGAATGGCAAGAGGCAGTGACATGGGAAAGTAGGCTGGCTCTACTCATTGAAAATATCCCGGAATAGTTTAAGGTCTGGATTCAAGACTGGGGAATGGAGTGGTCAATCCCCATTTGACTCTTCCAAGTTATAGTTTCTAGTAATGATGACATTTTCCCTGTTTACACTTTTTTCTTATTTCTCAATAGCTTCAAAATTCCAGTAGAATAGAGAAGTGATATTTATTTTTTTCTTGGTCCTTTCAGTTGCCCACCAAAATCTGTTTCTTCTTTTTCCACAGAAATAGAATTGTTGCTGGGCAGATGGTGGCAGCCAGGTGTGACCATAGGACTAAGTTCATGGGTACCGAATGTGGGCAGAAGGAATGTATGCACCTTCTGACTTAAGCTCTCAAAGACCCTTGGCCTGGACAAGGTCCTTCCTTTCCTTTCTCCTGGTAGGAAGAAGCAGTGGCTGGAGCCTATTGAGGATAGAAGAGCTGCCCCACCAGCCTGGGTGGCATTCTGGAGCAGAGCCCACTCATATGAGACAAAAGTCTATTTTTGAAACAACTCATTCTTTGATCTCTTCATTATAGCAAGTTGGTCTTTAGCTAATACAGACTCCAAAAACAGTACGAGCTAACAATTCTTTAACACTTTTCTTGAGTTTTCTAAAAAACTTTTTTTATTGTATATTGGCGCATAGTTGATTAACAATGTTGTGTTAGTTTCAGGTGTACAGCACAGCGATTCAGTTATACATTTACATGTACCTATTCTTTTTCATATTCTTTTCCCATTTAGGTTATTACAGAATATTGAGCAGAGTTCCCTGTGCTATATAGTAGGTCCTTGTTGGTTATCTATTTTAAATATAGCGGTGTGTACATGTCAATCTCAAACTCCCAATCCATCCCTCCCCCGCACCCTTTCTCACCCGGTAACCATAAGTTTGTTCTCTAAGTCTGTGAGTCTATTTCTGTTTTGTAAATAAGTTCATGTGGATCATTTTTTTTAGATTCCACATATAAGCGATATCATACATTCGTCTTTCACTGCCTGACTTACTTCACTTAGTATGATCACCTCCAGGTCCATCCATGTTGCTGCAGATGGCATTATTTCATTCTTTTTAATGGCCAAGTAGTATTCCACTGTATATATGTACCACATCTTCTTTATCCATTCATTTGTCGATGGACATTTAGGTTGCATCCATGTCTTGGCTATTGTAAACAGCGCTGCAATGAACATTGGGGTGCATGTATCGTTTTGACCTATGTTTTTCTAGGGATGTAAGCCCAGGCGTGGGAATTGCTGGATCATAGGGTATAGCTCTATTTTTAGTTCTTTAAGGAACCTCCACACTGTTCTCCATAGTGGCTGTACCAATATACATTCCCACAAACAGTGTAGGAGGATTCCCATTTCTCCACACCCTCTCCAGCATTTATTGTCTCTAAGACTTTTTGATGATGGCCGTTCTGACTGGTGTGAGGTGATATCTCGTTTTAGTTTTGATTTGCATTTCTCTAATAATTAGTGATGTTGAGCATCTTTTCATGTGCCTCTTGGCCATCTGTATGCCTTCTTTGGAGAAATGTCTTTTTAGGTCTTCTGCCCCTTTTTTGATTGGGTTGTTTGTTGGTTTGTTTTGCGGTACGCGGGCCTCTCACTGTTGTGGCCTCTCCCGTTGCGGAGCACAGGCTCCGGATGCACAGGCTCAGCGGCCATGGCTCACGGGCCCAGCTGCTCCGCGGCATGTGGGATCTTCCCGGACCGGGGCACGAACCCATGTCCCCTGCATCGGCAGGCAGACTCTCAACCACTGCGCCACCAGGGAAGCCGGTTGTTTGCTTTTTGATATTGAGCTGTGTGAGCTGTTTGTAAATTTTGGAAACTAATCCCTTGTTGGTCGCATCATTTGCAATTATTTTCTCCCATTCTGTGGGTCGTCTTTTCGTTTTGTCTGTGGTTTCCTTTGCTGTGCAAAAGAGTTTAATTAGGGTCCCATTTGTTTGTTTTTATTGCCTTCACTTTAGGAGATGGCTCAAAAAAGATACTGCTGCGACTCACGTCAGAGTGCTCTGCCTATGTTTCCAGTCATACATTTAGGCCTTTAATCCATTTTTAGTTTGTTTTCGTGTATGATGTTAAAAAATGTTCTCATCTCATTTTTTACATGTAGCTAACCAGTTTTTCCAGCACCATTTATTGAAGAGACTGTCTTTCCTCCATTGTATAGTCTTGCCTCCTTTGTTGTACATTAATTGACAATAGGTGCATGGGTTTATTTCTGGGCTTTCTATCCTGGTCCATTGATCTATATTTCTGTTTTTGTGCCAGTACCATACTGTTTTGGTGACTTTAGTATAGTCTGAAGTATAGTATAGTCTGAAGTCAGGGAGTCTGATTCCTGGCTCTGTTTTCTTTCTCAAGTTTGCTTTGGCTATTCAGGGACTTTTGTGTTCCCATACACATTTTAAGATTTTTTGTTCTAGTTCTGAGAAAAATGCCATTGGTAATTTGATAGGCATTGCACTGAATCTGTAGATTGCCTTGGGTAGTATAGTCATTTTGACAATTTGATTCTTCCTATCCAAGGACATGGTATATTTTTCCAACAGTTTGTGTCATCTTCAGTTTCTTTCATCAGCATCTTATAGTATTTGGAGTACAGGTCTTCTGTCTCCTTAGGTAGGTTTATTCCTAGATATTTTATTCTTTTTGATGCTATGGTAAATGGGATTGTTTCTTTAATTTCTCTTTCTGACATTTAATTGTTAGTATATAGAAGTGCAATGGATTTCTGTGTGTTAATCTTGTATCCTGCAACTTTACCAAATTCATTGATTAGCTCTAGTAGTTTTCTGGTGGCATCTTTAGGATTTTCTGTGTATAGTATCATGTCATCTGCAAACAGTGATAGTTTTACTTCTTCTTGTCCAATTTGGATTCCTTTTATTTCTTTTTCTTCTCTGATTGACATGGCTAGGACTTCCAAAACTATGATGAATAAAAGTGGCAAGAGTGGACCTCCTTGTCTTGTTCCTGATCTTAAAGGAAATGCTTCCAGCTTTTCACCATTGAGTATAATGTTTGTCATATATGGCCTTTATTATGTTGAGGTATGTTCCCTCTGTGCCCACTTTTTGGAGAGTTTTTATCGTAAATGGGTGTCAAATTTTGCCAAAGTCAAAAGCTTTTTCTGCATCTATTGAGATGATCATATGGTTTTTATTCTTCAAATTGTTGGTGTGGTGTATCACATTGATTGATTTGTGGATATTGGAAAATCCTTGTATCCCTGGGATAAATCCCACTTGATCATGCTGTATGATCCTTTTAATGTATTGTTGGATTCAGATTACTAGTATTTTATTGAGGATTTTTGCATCTATATTCATCAGTGATACTGGTCACTAATTTTCTTTTTTGTGGTATCGTTGTCTGGTTTTGGTATCAGGGTAATGGTGGCCTCATAGAGTGAGTTTGGGAGAATCCCTTCCTCTGCAATTTTTTGGGGAAGAGTTTCAGAAGGATAGGTGTTACCTCTTCTCTAAACGTTTAATAGAATTCGCCCGTGAAGCTATCTGGTCCTGGAATTTTGTTTGTTGGGAGTTTTAAAGTCACAGTTTCAATTTCCGTACTTGTGATTGGTCCTCTTTAACACTTATTGTCATGTGCCAGTGTCTGTGCTGAGCACTTTGCATGTATTATGTCATTTAGGTCTCATGAAGAGCCTATAAGGTAAAGTCATTACATCTTCTTTTTACAGAGGAAGGAATGAAGGCACAGAAGGTTAAATGAGCAATTTATACTACACATATGGCAAGGGAGCAGAGTCAGAGTTCAAACCCAGTGCCCCGTGCCCTGAATCTTAAACATCATGGTGTCTTTGCTCTTTACAAGGACTTGGAACAGAGACTTAAAGGCAGGGTTTCAGAGCTATTTCCATAGAAAGTCAGAATAATGTAACTTGAGGATAGAAAATGCTTCAGGTTTGGCATGCTCCCCCTCTCAAATAACAGTCGTCTCTGTAGTCAAAACAGGAGGCAGTCAACAGAGGAAGGATGAACATTTTACTTGAAAGGGCAAGCAGAACCCATCAGGGTAAGTGCTGGAGACCGTTCTCCGAGGGTCTCTTGTGTTTCTGCATGTGTTGCAAGCAGAGGCACTGACTGCTTTTGTTGTGAACCATCTTTGCAAGGATGTTTGTATAGTGAACAGCCTTAGAAGATAGTGACAGTGTCTCCCTTCAGAGTAAAGGGTCAGGCATGTGTACTGCTGTCATGAAAGATTTGGGTTCCCTAAGGTCAGGGTTCCTTTCCTGTAACTGCATGTGGGGATGTTTGTCTTGCCTTGTGGGGAACCAACACAAATGCTGACACTGGTTGCTGCTACTGTTGCAAGTTATCAAGTGCCCTTTGACTCTGACCCAGGAATCACATGTCTTTCTGCAGCTGGTTAACCTGTTGGCTTGAATGTAGGGTAGAATCTCGGACCATTCACAGTTTACCTTGACAATAAGGTACATTTTTCTATCCCCTTTTAAGTGCAATGAAACACTCAATATTCAAAGGTAGCTGGTCTGGATTTTCTAGATGTCAGTTGGTTGAACAAGGAGGAAGGGAAGTGTCTACCCAGACAATGGAAATTAGCATGCTTGAAACAGATATTCATTTAGTCAGAATTCATGTCAACCTAATTCTGAAACACAGAGTTCCGTCTGAGTTCTAAATGTTACGGCAAAGTCCCCAAATTAGATTTCAGTACCCTAAAATGTCAACAAATATGTGGTTTAAAATTTTTTGAAGATACAACCTGATGGGGAAATGGAGTTGAGATACATTTTTAGACTTTCCACAAGCATTAGGATATCCAGCTCTGTTGGAAAGGAGGGTGAAACTATGATTCTGAATGGAAGGAAAACAAAAATTTCATACATAAAGATTAAAAAATAAAGTTATTTGAATATTTTGATTTCCCTAAGTGGGAAATAAAGCAAACTTCTTGTGCTGAGGAAAGAATACCAGAGCTCAAGATAGGTGAGATCATTTTATCAAGTAATTGTGAGACTTGCACGGGATAGTATCTGGGCCTTGTTTTTTCTTCAAGCATAAAACAGGGGGTATGAAATACATCTCAAAGCTCACATCTAACACGGAAGTTAATGGAATCATAGACTCTCTGAAATAGAAGGAAACAGTAGTGAATTATTTTCTCAGCATGAATTCTAAGTGGTGTTTCTGGAGAGAGGAAGATCATTACATTTCAGATCAGCTTATTTCATCTCCAGACATCTTTCAATAATAGAGTCTTCTTTATATTGAGGTAAAATGTGTTAACTTGTAACTTTTATCATTGATCCTGGATTAACTTCTGGACCATAAATGACAAGAATAATCTCTTCCCCCTCACCCTTGCTAGCATATCAGTTACTTGAAGGTAGGTCATCACATCAGAGATCACTCTATTCTAATCTATTAATCCCTGATCCCTATAAATTCTTCTATAAATGAGTTTGCGTTCCTTCCTACTTCTGGTTGGTCTTAAACTGTAAGCTGTTTCACGCAGGCCTGTGTACTTTAGACAGCAAAACAGAGTTCTGTCCATTGCTCTTCCTGAAAAAGTTTGCTAGAGGTGGAAGAACTGGTATCAAAAACTGATCTCCAGGGGCTGTGGATGCTGTCCAAGGTGGTGGCAGTGGGGTTGGAGATGGGGAAAGGAAGCCAGGACTGGTTCTGCCTCCTGGAATTTTAAGTCTAAGCTCACCAGCACAGGAAAGCTGATGGGGCAGACTTAAATTGTATCCAAGCACATGGTGATATCCTAAAGATCACATACCACGAGAGAAGGGCAGTTCACCTAATAAACGTGACTTTACTTTACTTATCAGTTGGGAGCCAGAGGATCAGCTGGGATCACGCAAGGAACAGTGTAGCCTGGGCAGGCCTCCGTAGTCTAATAGTTAAATTGTAAGACTATCCTGGTGGTTTTCATATCATATCATCAGAGTAGCTTGTTAAAGATAAGATTCTCAGGCCTACAAATTGGATTCAGTGAGCATGGGGTGTCCACAAGTCTAATTTTCAATAGCTCTCTCCATAGACAGAGATGCAGATGGCCCATGGACACTCAGTAAAATACACTGTTTCTGGTTCTTTTGACATCAGAGACACCAAGTCCTGAGGGCCCCACCATAGGTCCCACCATGATGGAGTAAAATAGAGAACTATTCAGCTGGGTGCTTTAAGGTCAGCCTAGAATGGCCCCCTGTAGGCCCAGATGGCTAAATGTTTGTTGAATGAATGCTCCTCCCTGCTCCTCCTCTCTAACCACTCCCAAATCCTTGTTTGTTGAAACCATTTTTGTTTTCAATTTTGAAACTTCTCTCAATCCCTACAACCAGCCTCTCCCTACACGTTCCTGTCAGATCTTCGGTAGAAGTTCTTTTCCTTCCCATTCTGTCTTTTCTTACTGCAAGTTGGCAGATCATTCTTGCCGAGTTCCTAACTATAGTTTGAATCTAAAGTGTCTCAGATTATAAGTACAGAAGCAAAGAATTCCATTGTCCAGTGGGACTGACTACTGTGGTAATAGAGAGGGCCAGATGCGAGGATTCGGTTTGAGCTCCTAGAAGATGGAAGTGGAGGTGTTAACAAAAATGGTAGGAGAATCTCTAGACTCAGGAGGGAAAATGAGGCATTCAGTTTTGTTCAAAGACAATTTAAGGTGCTGGTAGGATATTTAAAAGAAAACTATACTATATTACATATTGTACAAAATACACCATTGGAAATCTGGGCCAGGAACTCAGAAGAGAGGTCTAGGTTACATATTGAGTTATACACAGTGATTTGATTAGGTGAGATTATAAAGAGAGAGAGGTATAGGGGGAGGGTAGGAAAAAGGACACAGATCGAACCTTAAAAAAAAAAAAAGCCTATCTGCAGCAATATAGAAGGAGAGGGACCACGAGTAATCCAATCAGGAAACTAATTAGAGTACAGTATTACAGAAGCCAAGGTAAGAAAGTATCAAGGAAAGAAGATTTCTTGACTTAATAGAACATTTGTACATACAAATTGGTAGTAGTTAAATTCACACTGAAGATTTAAGCAATAAGAGGTCAGTGATGAAGAAAGCAAATCGTAGCAAGCTGCTCTATTCAGATGTAAAACAATAAAAATGAATGAGTGAATGGATGCATGGAAAAAGAAAAAAGAATGAAGTAGCAGTTTGATTTGTCCTTAGAAGAAAACGGATGATGCTTGCTGGAGAAATCAACACATTCAGTGACTGAAAATGCAAGAAGAAGGAGTTAAGGAAAATCTGAGAGGATAATTGATAGCAACATAAAAGTAAAAAAGGAGGAAACTGAAAATTATATCAGACTTTTTTGAGTCAAGTTGGAGATAACGTCACTGGAGAGACTGAGAAGGTGAAGATACCGTGGGTGGCTGGCAGTGGGGGTGGGATAGATAATAGAATGATGGGTTAACCAAGGCAGAAGTCTATTTATCTCTTGTATAAAAGAAGTCACAAGGTACACAGACAGGGTTTCTTTGGTGGTTCCAAACATGTGGCTCCACGTCATGAGGGACCCTGGCTCATCCTGTTTTCAATTCACCATCCTAGTTTATGGCTTCTATCTTCATGGTTCAAGAGAGCTGCTAGATCTCCATTGATCACACCCACGTGTGCTGGCTAGAAAGGAAAAGCAGAAAAGCAAAAACGGCTCCTTGCAGCTGCATTAGGTCTCTTTCAGCAGGCTTTTTGGGAAGTATCACAAAAGTTTTGCTCTCATGTATTTGGCCAGAACTTTTATCAGCTACACCTATTCACAAAGGAGGCTGGAAAATATAGTTTTGTTCCCTCATTGTGACCAGAGAAATGTCAGGGTTCTCTTACAAAGAAGGAAGGGAAGATGATGGTGGTGTTCGGTAACTGTCAGTTTCTGTCACAGACATGGTGAAACATCTGTGAGGAGGCCATTATTCCAGTTTTGTCACTTTTTCTAGCAAAACTGGTTATCAGGAAAAGAAATGTTTTGGCCAGGGCTATAGACTGGAGTGGCAGTTTCCAATAAGGAAGTGAGCAATTCCAGACTACAAGCAAACATACTGCTGAAACCCGGATACTGAGGTCCAGGCAGATGGACTGAAAAAGCACAATGGGTACTCATGGGGCTAGAGAGCACAAGGAACGCAGAGAGCTAGTTGAATAAAGAAGAAAGGAATGGGAAAGTGGAAGAAAGATGGTGTGATGAGAAGAGGAGATTTCAAGTTGGCAAAAATAAGGCAGTTACAAATGCTCAAAGTATGAGATGTGATTATTCTTGGCTGGAATGGAAAAATAGGTTATTATATTGACGTGTAGTAGTTATGGAAACAAGGCTAGAGGGATCATTGATAAGGATGATATCAGGACTTGAAAGTGGAAAGCAACACTGAACTAGAGACTAAAAACCTAGATATTCATGAGATCAGAAGTAAACAGAATGAGGAGTAGGGTCAATGTAGAGATTCACCTACAACTGAGGAGAGGTTGATTGGAAATCGCAGGGAAATATTAGTAATGGCAGACATTTATTGAGTACTTGCTATGTGACAAACAAGAAACTGTGTTTTTAATATAAAAATGATTTTTAAATTTACTATTTAGGAATAATTTTAGATTTACATAAAAGTTGTGAAGATACAGACTTTCTCTCTTCCCTTCATCCGTCTTCCTCTAAACTTAACCTCTTACATAACCGTGGTACATTGGTAAAGCTAGTTAATGACAGTGGTACAGTACTATTAACTAAACGTGATTCGGCTTTCTTCATTTGTTCCACTGATGCCTCTTTTCTATTGCAGAATGCAATCCCACATACCCTGTTGTACTTTGTATTTCGTTGTCATGCCTCCTTAGTCTCCTCCGACCTGTGACGTCTCAACATCTGTTTCTCTTGACCTTAACATTTTAAAGAATACTCCCAGGAATCTTGTGGAATGTCTCTCAATTTGGGTTTCTCGGACATTTTCCGATGATTAGACTAGGGCTATGCGTGTTTGAGAAAATACCACAGAGCAGAAGTGTGCTGATCATAGAGCATATCTGTGAGAACACCACGACGTAATTGATGTCAAACTCGATCTCTTGGTTAAAGTGGTGCTTGCCAGAGTTCTACAATATAAATATTTTTTCCCCTTGCTCTACTGTACTCAGCAAGAGGCTGAGTTTAGCGCACACTCAAGGGGAGGGGTATTAAGCTCCATCTATTGGAAGGCACAGTTACCTATATTTGTGATTTTCCTGTAAGGAAGGTTCGCCCCCTCGTCCCCATTTATTGATTTCTTCAATCATTTATTCATATCAGGATGGACTCACGGATATTTTATTCTTTGGGTTGTAATCCAATGCTTCTATTGTTTTGCTCAAATTGTTCGTTTTGGCAACTGGGAACTGTTTTTACATAATTTATGGAATCCTGTGAGGTGCCTATTACTGCTATCCTTATTTTGTAGATACGGAAACTCAGGCTCAGAGAGTAAGAAACCTTCCCAATGATTCACGTCATGTGTGTGTTGAGGCCAGGTGTCTTCAGAGTCTGTGTGCTTAGCTTTGCTACGCTGCTTAGAGGGAAAGGATGCTCAACAAAAGTAAATCGGAGATAAGGTGTCTTTATTTCACCCTTTTTGAGAGGTGAGATCACAGATTTTGAGGAGATTCATCATAAAGGTAGTAGTTGCAGAATGGATGAGCTTCCAGAGGGTCAGTATGTAGAGAAAGAAACACACATGGTGGTCAGAACTAAGCCTGTTGCCAGGTGGGAGAGGAGAGTAGCTAACAAAGGCAAATGAGGGAATAAACAGGATGCAGGACAACTAATGTCATAGAACCTAAGGGGGGAAAAATGTTCATTGAGGGTGCAGGGCCATAGAGAATCAGCCTATGGTAAGAAGGAAGTTAAGTGAACGTCATCAAAGCAGCATAATGGGAAGAAAACAAGATTTCAGGAGACCAACATTATTTGAGAGAAAGGAGGCAAAGAAGTAATTTAATAAGAAGAGGGATGCAGAATCAAGTAATTTTTCTTTTCCCTGGGATAGAGGATGACCTGTACGCAGGGGTGCCCACAGGAGAGAGAAAAGACTCGGGAAGAGGGAGACGGAGTAGCTGAGTGTATGAAAACTGGAAAGGAAGGGTGTTTGTTTTATTTATTGAAGTAGAGTTGATTTACAGTGTTGTGTTAACTTCTGCTGTACAGCAAAGTCATTCAGTTAAATATAAATACACACGTTCTTTTTTACATTCTTATTCATTATGCTTTATCATAGGATACTGAATACAGTTCTCTGTGCTGTACAGTAGGGCCTTGCTGTTTATCCATTCCAAATACATTAGCTTACATCTGCTGCCCCCAACCTCTGGATGTAGAGAACAGACTTGTGGTTGCCAAGGGGGAGGGGGTGGGGGAGGGATGGAGGGGCAGGTTGTGGTTAGGGAGAGTGTCCATCTTGGAGGCCGGGGAGCTTCTCCTTCTCCCATGTTGGAGGTTGGCCTAAGAGCAGAGGACAGTGGTATTGTGGAGGTAAAGGTACAGACACACTTAGGATGTGCTGTGGGGTTTTGATGGTTTCAGTCGTATTAGTGCAACTGGAAGCATGGTCCTCTGCGGACACTGGGATAAAACTGGAGAGACATTCCCTAGTCTTGTGAGTAGCTAACATCCCTGGTCAGTGTTTGACAGGCTTGGTGACAAGGGGGCAAGTTGCAGTCATTCATGCTGATGAAGTCATCTGACTGAAAGTAGGGATCAGAAATATTATCTGGATTTTTCTTGACTCTTTAAGATCAAACAGTTGAAACTGAATATATCGTGCACGCAGGCAAAAGATAGTGTTAGTCTTTCTCAAATATTCAGAATTAAGTATGATGCTAATTGGCTATGTTTTTATCGACTTGTTGAGAAAAATACCTAATGGTTAAGAATCAATGTAAAATGAATGTAAAAAAATTGTTACTAGAATGAAAACTTTTTCCCAGGAACTTCTTTTCAACTCTAACTGCAGAATTCTTGGTGAGTGTTTAATAGTTATGAATTTAACACCAAAGGCTTAACATGCCATTTATATTTGTTAGAGGTGTAAGTTTGGGCAATACCCTTTCTAATCTAAGCATAGAATAGAACATGGGTTGTTTAAGTTTTTGTCATAAATACTCTTAAAATATTGGCTATTAAAATGGAATGTTGGATTTTAATCTGAGATACAAGACAAATACCACTAGACTATGCTACTGATAATACAAGGTTTAAAACAGCATCCATTTCAGAAGCATTTTAACCTATGAGTTACTTGAAGTGTGTTTTTTTTTATATTCCTGTCAAGGCCAAAATATCCAGGGGCAGAACTTTATAAGAAGTTTATGAATTATTGACTTAACCTATCCTTAAATATTGAAGACTGCTTTCATCTAATATAATTATAACACTATACTTTAAGTACTCACTTCCTTTATAGGGACCAGAAAGAAGAATTTGCATTAAAACATACTATTCATACTTGGTGATTATTTTATTACCATATATATTATTGTGTACAATTTTTTGATAATGAAGGATATTTATTACAAATCATATTTTAAACAAAAATGTATTCATGGCATATGTAAGCATTAACATCTTGAAGGAGAGAATACCCATGAAAACATTTACCTCAAATTTAGTAATACTGAAAAACACTAGTTTGAGCATAGCAATGATTGAAAGCTATATAATACATTGGAACACTGGTAAATCTTCAGGTACTGTAGGAACAACCTGGCATAGGAAAAAGATCAAATGAGGCACATCACATCCTCAGAAGTGCACATCATCTGAAAATAAATCCCTCAATACAGCAGTACACAAACCATTCTTCCTTTGTTTGGCACTTAGCAGTACAGACAAAGGTGTATTTGGTTTAATGTGATTTTATTATTCTTAGATGAATTTTAGTTACTTTTATAGATAAAAATATACAATATTGCTTTAAGGTTTTTAAATTTTATAAGTGTATACTTGATTGTCATTATATTCACAATTTAAAAAGCCTATTTTTTCCCCCACTAAACCATTCAGTAACATGTGGAAGAGACTAACAAAAATGGTTTATATGAAGACTTTTAATGACAGGTTTAAATGTGAAAATGGAATATTAATCTGGATCACTGGTCTAAATCTTTAGTGACACCTCATGCTGGAAACAAATTATGAAATGTTTTAGACAAATTTATTATTTTCAACTCTTAAATTCTACAGGTTCAAAATTTTGTCTGAAAATGCATAAAACTGATGTAGAAGTCACTTTTATATACATTAATTTACTAAAAAATTTTTAAAAATGTATTTTAATACTACATTTCAGTGTGGGATACCATCGTGTTTTTATATAATACGTGCAAAATGTGTCTGTGCCTTTCCAGATGTCCTATTTAAATGAAAGCAAGGCAGATGGTGGCACTCTTAAGTCACCTGAGGATGGTTAAATTAATAGCCTGATTAATTTGCCTTATTGATAACAGAGGTCATTATATCATAGAAACAACCTCATGCTTGAAGTTAGGAGAACTGCATGATTGTCTTTTTCTTAATACCAACTTTTGAAAGAAGTTGGATTCATTATTTGCTATCTTAAAAAGACACACTGATAAAATATGTTAAGACCCAAACAAATTATTTACGTGCATATATAAGGTATGCACTATCTTTAAATGAAAGACAAACTATTTTACAAAAAATTTTGTTCATTATAAACTATACAATGCACCATTCTTTTCACTCATACCAATACTTTGCACCAAACATTGCTATATTCAATCTTAACACTCCTCAAATATGAGAAAAACAGTTTCCACTATACTAAGAAGTGAAATTTATAGTGAACATATTCCAACATCTGAAAGGATCATAGATCTACAACAGTTTTTAAAGAATTTATACATATTGAAATGGGTGCTTTACTTACTAAAGAGCTAAAAGTAAAGCTGCTTCTCTTCATTTTAAGTTAAATGCTGTTGCATTTAACAGCAGATTCTTTACACTGCAACATTCAACTATTAAGGTGGAGATTTTAGTAAAGCTAAATGGTGGTATATCTCTTACTTCTGAAAACTGTTGAAATTTTAGTGCTGCTGTCTTATTTCTATGATAATAATTTGGAAAGACATCTTCCCTTTCAAAATTTTTCAACATAAGGCACACGGCAACATTAAAGTCTAGAAACAACGAGATTAAATAATTAACTTTTCAACCATTTTTTGCCCTTTACCTGAAGAAAGTGGGTGAGTAGCGCAGTTAAAACATGCCTGGATTAATAGAAATGACTGAATTTAAGAAACACTGATAATATTTGTCTGCGGAATGTTATTGATTTTAAAAAGAGAAAGGATATTTTATATAAAACATACTCCTACAGTGTTATAGGTAGAAAAAATTGTGAGGCACTTACATTACCAAGGAAGGAGGAGAGCACTGAGATTATCTTTTTATAAAAGCACCAAACCACTCATTTTAACATCTGAGATAAAAGCAGAAGCTACAAATAGAAGAAAATAGTTCATATTTGGTACACTAATAAGAATGTTGAAGTTCAAAACTCGAAGTATTTCATTTTATTCTGACAGAAATAATTCCAACGGAGAAAAAGTTCTTACTTAAAAGTGTCATAATGTCCCCCTGAATAAGTTTTGTATATTCTGTGGTATCTCAGAATACTATAAAGTGTAGATTATTTCACTCCTCGGTGGCAGCATACTTTCTATTTTAATGATGGTAATATATGTAATTAACTCCTCTTATAAAATCATTAAAATTTGGTTTGGAAAAACAGAACTACATACATCAATGCCTCCACGTGAACTTGCTAACATCCAACAATGACAGTTTTATTACTCCCTAATAATGTTTCACAAACGAATTTAATCAAAAAACCAAGATGAAAAGTGGGCTTGGAATTACAGGAATTCACTGGATGTCAAGTCAGAGAAAGGTCTGGCTTCTGACGGGTGAAGATGGGTGGTAGGCTGAGTGTTATTTATGCTGTTTAATTCAGCTGGATAGGTTTCATGTAAGACTCCTCCGTTCTGAAACTGAAAACAAAAATTGCAATGCAACTTATTAGAACAGATCCTTCGTATATCTTAAGCCGTTAGATGTATGAAAATGTATTTTTAAAATCTTTGTCCTGGGCTTCCCTGGTGGCGCAGTGGTTGGCAGTCCGCCTGCCGATGCAGGGAACGCGGGTTCGTGCCCCGGTCCAGGAGGATCCCACGTGCCGCGGAGCGGCTGGGCCCGTGAGCCATGGCCGCTGAGCCTGCGCGTCCGGAGCCTGTGCTCCGCGGCGGGAGAGGCCACAAGAGTGAGAGGCCTGCGTATCGCAAAAAAAAAAAAAAAAAAAAAAAAAAAAAAAATCTTTGTCCTGCACGTTGTTAAACTTCAAATTCCTTTCCTGCTGTTAAATTTTAAATCATTCAGTGAAGACATACTGAACATATATTCTGTATTAGTTGCGTTTTTACATGGTATGGATGAATAATATCATTGTCTCACTGCAGATTTGGCATTCCATACACTGAGAGAGTACTTGATCAGTGAACTGCCTTTGGTTTGGATAGGAACTGATGGATGAGAGTACCAATCGTGAATCACAGTAACTGTACTCTCTGTCATAAGTAAGTTTGTTTTGACCAGATTTTATCTAAAAGTTCTAGGTACCGATGAATTAATTACATTGAAGATCACTACACTGGACTACAGATAACCTAGAACCTTCTCAAAAGAGGTAAGTTTTGATGTGCAAGAGGTTTCTTAACATATTACACCATGGGTATATGATTGCTAGAACCAAGTTTTTAAATTCATAACACGCTTTACTACTAAAATTACTGTCCTAATTAACTATGGAAATAAGTTACCAAAGTAAAATACTTGCTCTTGCCGTGTAACAGTGAAATTAGGCTGATTTCCATAACTGCTACTGAAAAAAAGGAGGGATGACAGAGATACCTAGTTCTGTAGGATTTTTACAGATTAGAGAGCCTTTTGTATTTTAGAATATAGTTAGTGAAAGTAACATTATAATCATACCCTTAATTGCTTTGAGTGAAATCTACCTTTCTAAAGCCTACGTACCATTAGGTTTCAGTAATCCAAACAGACTGCTTCTAAACTTCGTCGAGTTTTCAAAGGGAATATAGTAAGTGCCCAGAGAATGGTAGGTTTTGAATAAATTACTCTCATCAGTCATAATACAATGCACATCAGCAGTTCTCTTTAAATATATTGCCTAGAGCAGTGCTGTCCACCAGAATATAATGTGAGCCACAGATGGCATTTTAATTTTCTTTAGTTTTAATAACTCCTGGGGGAATATATATAGGTCTAGAATTCTTATCATTCATAAAAAAGTAATACAAAACAGTGGGGGAAGAAAATACTGTAAGGAACTCATGCTAATGCAGGCCCTGTTCAAAATGTAATTTTACATAATTAACTTGTACAGTAGTTACCTACCCAGGCTTACTTCACAGCAGTGTTGTGAGATAGACTGTAACCAATTGTTAAAGAACTGAAGGAAGTCAGGAATGAGGAGAAGAAAAACTTTCACAGCCATTTTCTATGAATAAGCTCATGTATAATCAGACAAAACCATGTGTATAAAAAGGCCAGAAAAAAACAATTAGTGAAAAAGAGTCAAGTAACATTTATAAACTATTATAATACATAGTCTTATAACCAGGATTCGCTTCAAAACTAAACTTAAATATACGGTAAAATGAACTAAATATTTTCTAATGGAAAAGCATGAATGCAAACATGATGTATTCCTGGGGGGCCAAAGAGAGCAGCAATCATCAGCAAGCACTTTTTGTTTTTTAAGTTACCACGATGCTAGAAGGGTTAGCTTGAGTCCCCTGATAGAAAGCCAGCTGAGATACCCCCTTTTTTTTTTTTTTAAAGAATGCCAGGGAAAAAAACTATTCTACCTTAAAGGATAAAATGAGGATCTGGCAGGTCACATAGAGGGACTGCCAGAGAACACCAAGGAACCCAAGTACTGAATTCCAGAGATCATCTAGGACAAAAGCATTTGAAGGAAGCACAACTATATTGATTTTTAACCCAATTTCAACAGAAATAGAGCCAATATTAAATAATAACTTTAAATAGAGTATAATCGATAAAATATTGAATCGCTATGTTGTACACCTGAAAGTCATTGTAAATCAATTATATGTCAGCAAAAAAATTGAGCTTTGAAGAAAATATTTTTAAAAATTTAAAAGGCCGTATTTTTAAAAATCAAGATTATTCTAAATAATATACTTTTCACTAATTTCACCTGGTTGTCACTTAAAGCCATGTTGCTTTTTTCCTTGATTTCTTTCTCCTTTCAGGTAACTATGATATACTTGTATTACTAACATATTAAAAAAGTGCTGGCTTATTAAAAAAACAGATAAAGTTAAAAATGCTCTCTCACATGAATGCTACAGATAATAGATTAAAATCAGTCACTGACGCAGAAAATTTATAACTTGGTTCGACTTATAATGTACGAAGAATCATCTAAAGGGTTTATTCAGTTTAATAAAACTCTTACCTTGTTTAAAAATGCCTGCGGGCCTGGCACTGTTGGGTTGTACTGCATCTGAGCCACATGGCTGTGCTGAGCTTCCGGCTGGCACTGGTACATTGACACAGCCCCGGCGTAACACGTCTGAGGAGTTACCATGGCTGACTGTGGATTGAGTCCGTGCCTTTGGCTTTGAGGAACTTGTAAACATGTGACAAAGTCCTCTAAGTTAGAAGAAGTTGTAGGATATGGGGCTGGTTCAAAATCCCCAATGGGAAAGTCTAACTGTGTACCCTTAGAAGGTGGCGGCAACACAGACTGACTACAGGGAATGAAGTTCTGTGCGTAAGGCATAGTATCAATCTCAGATTTGTAGGGAAACTCTTGACTGGGCCCAGGTACGTCTGAAAAGACATCGTACTGCTGTAAGTCTTGCTGAGGACAATTAAAAGGCACGGGTTGGTTCGAGCTCCAGTTTGCGAACATGCCGTTAACTTGCATATGCTCCATTTTCTGACACAGCTGTTGCTGCTCCACTGCTCTGTGCTTCTGATGCTGCTGGAGCTGCTCTTGCTGTTCTAACTGGAGCTGCTCCTGTACCATGCAGCTTGGGTTCAGAGCCACGGACTGTTGCGGGTGGTAGCCTGAACCCCCCAAGGCAGACTTATTTAAAGAGTCTTCGACGTAGGTCAGAATTTCATCTGTTAAGTCAATATCTCTGAAGTCATCGTCACCAGAAAAGTCAGTTCTGAAAAATTCCTCATTCTGTTGCATGTGTTTGATATCTTCAAAATCGATGCCCAGGTGTTTCATAATGCTGTACAAGTCACTATTTCTATTATCTGGAAAGAGCCCTGCGTGATCTCCAGAGAGGGTTGGGTTCATTTCCTGAGACTGGCCAATCTGCTCGTGTTTCAGGATATTGTCACTTCCCATTGGTGCGACATTGTTTTGCCAATTACTGCACTCATTCTGAGAGTCACTGAAAAAGTTTCTTTCAAAAGGTGTACTACTTGAAGCAGGATAGAGATAAATAGATTCATCTTGTTGCATCATGGCGTTCAGGAGGGAACTGGGATTGAGGAAATCCTTACTTAGAGTTGACTTGGTAGCAGAATCTTTTCCACCAGCACCATTTTTAGTCCTTATTGGTAAGGGATCCATTATGGGAGGAAAAGGGTTGGTTACCTCATATAAAACAGCTTCTCCAGTGGTAAACATAAAAGGCAACTTCAGATTTCGTTTTCGTAAATGCTCTGTTCCTTCTTCATCTCTAAAATTGTGCACAAGAAAGTTGGCGTATGTTAAGGAGAGTCGCATCACAAACATTTCAAAATAAGAAATTTTAGACAAGAAAAAATAATAGCAAGCAAAATACACTGTAGTTGAGTTTCATAGCAGGGAACATGAACTTTGAGAGAAATCTCTCTGATGATTAGTACTTAAAATTGTTTTTCAGACAAATTTAATTTAGAATTTGTCCAAAAACTTTTAATAATAGTCATTAATTTCACACTCAGGTTCCATCCCTACCTGAAAAATGGATTACAAGTGGAATAAAGATCCAAATGTAAAAATGAGGCTTGTTGAAATAAAAAATGAGGCTCGTTGAAATAAAATATAAAACCCAGAAGCTCTAAAGGAGGACTGACATATGAAAATTAAAAATGTTTGCATGGGGAAGGAATTCATAAATCAAGGCATGGAGAAAATGTCATAGTTATAGGTTCATATGTACTACACAGAGTGTAGGTATGTAAAATTTAATATCCATACGGTAAAGAGCTCCAATGGATCTCAAAACCTCTTAATAACTAATAGAACAAGCAAACAAAAATATCAAATGTATAAAAACATTCTTAACAAATTTTCCCATGGGAATTGACAACTGATTTCTAAAGTATATAGAAATGTAAAGAGCCAAGATTATCTTGAAAGAGAACAAAAATTCTGAACAAACGAGATGGCGGGCGTACATCAAGATATCAAGGCAAATTAAGGCACAGAATAGTTAAGACAATGTGTTTTGGTCTAAAAATAGACAACCAGACCAATGGAACCCCAGATACAATGCAGTGCAGTGGGGAAAAGATGGTCTTTTCAAAAAACCATCTTTCCAATAAATGTTACTAGTCAGCTAGATATCCATATAAGGGAAAAGAATAATCTTGATCCTTACCCTCAACACCACATACAAAAATCATTTCGCCAGACTGGAGGAGAAAACATTTGCAATACAAATAACTGACACACTACTCACTTCGAGAATATATGAGAAACTTAAAAATCACTGCCTGCTTATTAGCAAACACGCTAAACAAAGCACTGTTACGTTTTTCTTTTATTTGACAGATGGCGCTGGCTTTTCATCTTTCCTTCGTATACCCAGGATAACCCTTGGAGGTTTCTTTGATTATTCTCTTTCTGTAGCTCTACATACACAGTTGTAAGTCTGTTAACGCTGTTTTCTCAATGTCCTTACCCTATGCCGCCTTCTTTCTGTACATATTACCTTTCAATTATTACTTCCAGTGTAAATTCTCTTAAAATTTATTTTTAGGTTTTCATGAAGGAGAATTATTAAAATAAAAAACCAAAACATGAAATGTTTTAGGTCTTTGTACTTACGTTAGAGGTCTCTGAGTTGCAATGATATAATCTGGTCTTCCATTCTTATAAACTAAGCGTGCATTCGACTGCACCCAAGTCCATCGATTGTCTTTCGTAAGAAGCCTGAACACTATCAGGCCAGTCTCTCCAGTCTTAATCACTGAAACAAAAAAGAATTAAATTATCAAAATCAATCAACACAATAATCTCTGTAATAAATATTTCTAGATGTAATTCACATATCACCAAAGATGATAAATGTATTGACGACTTTTAAGCACAGTATATTAAAATGTATCAAAATACTTCTTCAGCATTGCTAGTTTTTCCTGTTTCATACTAAATTTATTATTTAAATGGTTCAAGGAAAGATTAAGTCAGACAATTCTCGTAACACGTGAAAAGAGAGTATAGAGTTTGGAGGGAAAATTGTTTTCGTTTTAAAAAAAAAGGGAACATTTCCTAGGGCTACAGCCTAATACATATTTTACTATACAATTTTAAAGCATAATCTCTATTAACATAAATTTTAGAATTAAAAATGATGCCATTAAAAAAACTCCTGAGCAAAAACGTGGGCAAAACGGTCATTTTCAGAGTAATTAAATTAAACTACTTAATTCCTGTGTGGCAGCTAATGAATAGAGTGTAACTCAGGCTAATCATAACTGTGGGATACTAAGGAGAAGTTTATCCAAATAGTTTCCTTAAACACATTACATTAGTAATAATTTGAAACACGTACTAGAGCGTAAGCTGCTTTCACAGCCAAGCTCCTAAGAAACTACAACTTACTCCGGATATGGTACTCAGCACAGTAAAGCATATCAGCAGCATGAATAAATTGATATCCTGATCCTCTCATGCATAGCTCTGCTTCAGTATAGCCTAAAACAATTCTTCCTCTGTTTCAAAAAAGGGCAAAACAAGAATGCAATTAAAATTTAACAGAAATGAAGTAGCCAACATCAATTCATTAGTTATATGCTAGTTTCTGTACTATGTTGACATTCAGAATTTCACACTAGCAGGTAGAAACGCACACAGTTCTGTAACTGCTCTCTTTTGCTTATGGTTGCAAATTTCACTTTTAGACTATTTTCTTCTCCTGAATAAAGACCATGAAAATTATTGCTAAAGATCAGTCTAACAGAGTAGATTATATAGGTGAAACACAAAATCTCTAATTAAATTCTAGAATACCTATACTACATTTTGAGGGGCAGGGTTTCTCCAACCTGTCTGCATTCGCGTTATTAGGAAGGAGAAAAGCAGCAACATGCTTTGGTTACTAAACTTCTAGGGCTAAAAGTCAAAGTTTGTATAATTTAAAAATGTAAAACAAGCCGACAATAAATGTCATCAGGATACCGAATCTTATATAAACACATCATCTGTATAATACAGAAATTGTGTCCAATATTGTAAAATAATAAAAAGATTTGTGAACGTGATGAAATTTTATTTTAAAAGGCTATGCTGTAAAGTATGAAATAATAATAGCTACTATAATAATAAACAACACTATAATCAACACCACATGGAAAATATATACATGCTAAGACACACTTACTGCAACAAAATATACATTTGGTAAAATAAACCTGAAAAGGTTTCACTTACTTGGCATCACAACCAGTAGGTGTAAAGTCTAACTTGTGTTTGGTTCTAAAGATGAAATTTTTGGTTCGGATTTCAAGTATGGATGGTGGCTGCAGTGGAGTAGCTATTGCAAACAAAGCCAACTGAGGTGGAAGTATTGATCCATCTTTCCCTTTCTTGTTCTGTCCGTGAAGATACTTCAACCTCCCTTGGAAACTCATTGCCTTAAAAAACCAAAAAACAGTTCATTAAGATTAACGCTTTAAAATGGTTCCCTTTTAAAAGGCTCCATCAGGGCCATTTCCAGTGTTCTTGATAATTCCATAAAACTTCATGAGGCTATCAAATGTGACTTGAATTCCTTTCTCCCCAGAAAGCCCATTAAAAATATCCTAAAAGGTAGTATGAGGGCTATCCTCAAGGGATTCGTAAGTGAACCACTCAGTGCTTTAAGAGGTCACAAAAGGAAGACCTAATGGTTTTCTGACCTTGCGGCTGCCCTACCATCCACGCCTAGCACGGGTCCGTACACACTGCACACTCAACAAACTCCATTTCCTAAACGAATGAATAGTGATAAAGCCATCAAGTACATATTAATTTTCAGATATAGTCTGTGGACTAGTCCACAGCTCAGACTCTATTCAAAATCCATAGGAATCTTTTATAGAGAGATAAAACAACTGTTTAAAAACACTAAAATGAATCATAAAACCATACAAAGAACACAGAACTCTACTAAAGAACAATTTTAGAAGACAGAGGAAACAGAGACAACTTAATCACGACCATGATCAATCTGGTTGCTTAAAACAGTACCAGGCCAAGGGATGATTCTGACATCAATATGAGAGCAGCACAAGGGAGAAAAGGGCCAATTACACAAAGAAATTCCACCTAGACATATATACTAAGTGATCATCAATACTAGCAAACTAGCTCAAAGCACAGTTCTAATTCTGGGTCAGCAAAACTATCTTCAGGAATAAACACACCAACAAAAATCATCGTTCGCTAATAGATTTGATCATCTGTTTCCAATTCCTGATAAGTCACAAAAGTAATATGCAACATGCTTTGTCTCCTTCTGTACCTGGTGGAGTGCACAATCTTCAGGACACAGGCACCTGACAGGCCGGGCCGTCTCTACTCTTAGCGTCCTGCCTACGCTGCTCCCTGGCCATCCCACTCAGGAGTTCACACTATTCAAGAGCATTTCATACTAGAGGAGGATCCTGCAATCATGAAGACACAACCACTTTTTTACACAGCAGTTATTCCAGCCATGCGGAAAAGGCCGTGACAATTTTTCCATTTGGCAGGCATTAAATCCAAGGAGGGTAAGCAGTGTGCTGCCAAAGAAGTGCTATATAATTCTCTATCTTATACCTAAAAAGTCCAAAAAAAGGGGAAAGATAGAGAGTTCCCTGTTATTCCACTAGTTTTTGTTACTGCATCCTAAAGGATAGAGATTTTGAGTTATGGAAGATATTTCTAAAACTTTAGAAAGATTTTAAAAAGTTACTGTCCCTTATAAAATTATTTAATAAAGTAGATTTTTATAACCCAAACTCAAAATACGTTCAAATTAAATTGGTTTCACTTTTCAATTTTCTAAAACTTCATAGTAAATGTCAGTAAAAGATTTTGCACCTTACCAGAAAGCCAGATGAATTATCCAGCAGACACCTTAGTCGGCAAACGAAGCACCTTTCCATAGACGAAGAGTTCTCTGGAGGAACCTGGTCTGGGTTATAATAGACTGCTGGCTGTGAGAGGCCATTAGCTTCTGTAGAAGTAATAGCAACACAAAGTTACTTTCATTTTTCTGTAAAATTAAGTGTTTGAATAGCTGAAATTTGTGTTAATTTCTAAACCGAAGTCTGTATTTGGATTACAAAAGAAAAATCGCTTTCAGAAGGGGAGCTAGTGAAAAGAAATTAAAACTTATTGAATAACATTTTCACTACATAGAACTTTACCTATTCGGCTGTTTTTATTTCTACTGAGCTATCCTGTCAACAATTTCTATATTTTCTAAGCCTTTTCTGCTTTTTAACATTTTCACAGATGTGTGAAAACACTGCTTGCATTGAAAGAAGGTTTTTTTTATCCTTGCATATGCTAGTCTGCTTTTATATTTGGTGCATTTTAAACACAGAACAATTCATACACACTCCAGAATCAACCTTGTACATTCCTTCCCCCTTTTCACAACAGTGTAAGAGTTCTTTTTATACAATATATTAGTGAGTATATGGGTATACTTTGTCACGTGAAATTCATCAATGGCTGTCATCTGTCAAAATCCTCCTTAGGTCACCAGGTTCCCTGTGACCTGGCTCTGGCCCGCAGCCAGAGATTCACGTCTTTCCCCTTCTTCCCCACCTTCACCATGGAGTTCTATGCCCCTAAAGGTTCTCTGCCTTCTTTCACAGAATTATATCAAAAAATCCCCAACATTATCTTTTGGTAAACATTCTTACCATCCATTTTTTGTCCAGAGTCTGGACACTGTGAAGGGTTTAACGCCCAGTGCAGCTGGCGCTGAAATTCAGCTCGGTCTTCAGTATGGATCAGTTCGTACACACTCTGATGGATGACATCAGACTAAAGAAAAAAAAAAAAAAGGAAATTAACAAGAAGTACTGATTTTTTAAAAATGTGGCTTACTAATTTCAAAACCTTGCTAGATTAGTGGGTGCTTGTTAGTGGTGATGAACGCAAATGAAATGCTTGCAAAGCTCTTCAGGAATCCAACATAGGAAAAGCCAGAGAGAGACTGGCACTGTAATTGACAAATCAAAAGTTATTTGCCATCACTTCCCTGTGTGAATGCTTTTCAGTCAGATAAGTCACCTTCCCACTCCTTAATTGCAGCACATTAAGTTCTGCTGATTTTTTATCTATTTACTGATCTTTTAAAATCCTCCTTCTTCCACAAAACCTTGTCTGAACATCCAGCTGCATTTGACTTCTCTAAGCTTGACAGTATTATGTATTTCCTTCACTGCTCTCTAATAATTTTCCTTATATGAAATTTTTACTTCTAGTAGATTCCATAAGAGTAAGGGATTATGCCATTACCAGGGCAGAATCCCTCCTTCACCTCTTGCTTCTCAGCATTTACTACAGTAAATGGCCCTTCCACCAGAACTGCTCTAACTTTTTTTATTGCAACTCATGGCAAGAAATACATTTTCTATCCATCGTGTGTGTGTGTGTGTGTGTGTGTGTGTGTGTGTGTATACACACGTGGAAAAAAGTTTCACAGAACACTTCTTTTATGTGTAACAATATTTTTTAAATTTATTTGTGTATAGTTGCTTTATAATGTCCTGTTAGCTTCTACTGTACAGCAAAATGAATCAGCCATATATATATATATATATATATATATATATGTATATGTATATATGTATACACCCTCTCTTTTGTATTTCCCTCCCATTTAGGTCACCACAGTGCATTAAGTAGAGTTCTCTGTGCTATACAGTATGTTCCCATCAGCTGTCTATTTTATACATAGTATCAATAGTGTATACGTGTCAATCGCAATCTCCCGATTCCTCCCACCCCACCCCTTTCCCCGTTGGTATCCATACATTTGTGCTCTATGTCTGTCTCTATTTCTGCGTGGCAAATAAGGTCATCTCTACCATTTTTCTAGATTCCACATATGTGTGACAATATTGTGTTTTCTATTTTATTTCATTTTAAGCAACTAAAACGAATGATTGATGGTGATCCACTATATCAATTTCATAACCCACTAATGAGTTACAAGATGCAGTTTTAAAAATGGTGCCATAAACCACCACCAATGTCAGATACGAATGTTTCCTTAAAGCATATCCAGGTTATATGTATATATGAAGAAAAAAACAGATTGGGAAACAGCTAATCTTTCTGATTTCTTAACTGTTATGAATCACATCAAATAATAACGAAACTAGTTATGTAATTAAGTTGCAAACAGGCTTTTCCATGGACATTAGTCTATTTTCTTTAAAATCCAAAACTACTTAAGTTAGGCTTTGTGTCAGTAGCCAGATTCCACCACTTTAGCTATCTGGACTTAAATCTTCCTACGAACTTTATCTTCTAGCATGAAGTCATCTCTATGCCATCCATTACACAATGCCAGAGTTATCTTCTGAAGTATAGACTGGAGCATACACGTTCCCTTTAACAAAAACATTTAGTGGCTTCTATAGTGTGTATGACATAATTTAAGCTTCAGTCTATATAACAGTGCAGACGGTGCCATTCAACCATCAGTCTTGGCATCACCTGGGAGCTTGTTAGAAATGAAATACATGGGCCCCACTCTGACGTACTGAATCAGATCATATGGGAAGGAGGCCCATCAATTTTATGACATCCTGTGAAGTTCTTCAGGTGATTCTCATGCACATTAGAATTTAAGAACTACGGATACATAAGAGTAGTTAGCATTCAAGTGTACTTACAAACTTCTCAAATCATATTGGATGTTCTTGCCCCTCAAATATGCCGAACGCCTTATTACTCCATTTATTCACTATACACTCAGTAACATTAAACCAAACACGCTCACCTCCTTCAAGGCCTTCCAACCTACTGTCCACATTACGTCTAGCTTTTCTTCTCTGTGTTCCCTCCACAATGGTCCACCCATCCGGATCCTACACTTTCTTTAGGTTAGCTTAAATACCATTTCCTTCAGGAAAGCTTCCATAATCCATACAAGTCCGAATTAAAGGGAGAAGCCATAGTATTTTGCTCACACCTTTACATATCACCTCATTCATTTCATAGTTGTCATATACCTTCCAGTATCCATAACTAATTTGATGATAAATATTCTCGTCTGCCCCTGTCCAAACCCTATCTGCCCCTTACCCTAAAGTTTCGTATATATAAGAGTTCTTTATAAGTGAAAGAAGAAACACAAAATCCATGAATCACATATACCCTTAAGGAAATTATAATGCAGTAGATTTTTAAAAGTATAAAAATATATTAGCTGCAAACATATACTTTTTTATTCTATAGCATATGTATTTTAATTACATTTTATATATACAAACTATCACTTGTGTCCCTAAGTATAAGATAAATTAAACGTAAAAAATTAATTTTCCAAAAAACTTTTTTTAACGACCTAAGAAAAATATATTTACCTGCTGAAACCCCAGGTAATCTTGTATAGTAGAAGAAGCATAGAAGACCAAAGCATCTGTAGTGACAACCAGTACAAAGCCATTCAGTGCCTACAAGGAAAAAAGTTACAAAATTAGTAATGTGACTAAATAAAAATATTATCATCCATAAATACTGACTTCAGTTAAGGCTGTTACTTTTATTGATGAAAAAATCTTTAAAATGGTTAATATTATTACACTCCACAAATGCAGAAACACCATACACCCCAGTAGTGAGAAGAATCTATTCACACCTTTTGATTCTGCCAAAGAAAAGCTTAGAAGTAATTTAATACTCAATCACAGTAACTTTAATATTTATTTCTTCTTCTTCCTCAGGCTTTAGATTTTGTTTTAAATATACTGTACATGTTTTTTAAATATAATTGTATACACATCAGTTACTGTAATCTGTCACACTGCTTTTAAAGGAAGACTGTGTAAAGATGTTTATTAGAACCGTAAAAATATATGATAGAAGAAAAGCTCTGTGCAAAGACAGTTTAAGCACTGACACAGTTTGAAATGTGGATGCTCTCAAAGTATTATAAAATTTTTAAAAACTTTTTATTAGAAAAGGAATACACAAATGGACTCTACATAAAATACACATGTAGAATACATGTAAGACAAGTACACAGCAAATATAGTCCATTTAAATTTAATATAATTACTAATATATTTAGGTTTAAAGCTATCAATTTATAGGTGTTATTTTTATCTGTTCCACTTATACTATGCTGCTTTTTTCTTTCCATTTTGCCTGCTTTGGGCCAATTATTTTTTATTACTCCTTCTTCTTTCTTTTAGTTTAGAAGTTATCCTCTCTTTTCCTATTCTTTTAGTGGTGGTTCAAGTCCAATGTTAATATCTCTATAGTCTAAGGTAATAAAAGTATTTAGATCAACTTAAACATTAATTGTGATCACTTATTTTAATTCTAAAGCCCTCCTTACTTCCTGCTTGAGTTTAATTCAGTGCTTGTTTTACTCTATGCTATGTGATCATTGTTAAACCCTCCCGAGACACTCTTCTTCATGTAAAATGAGACGTGGAATGGTTTAGTTTAAGAACCACACAGTTTGGAGTCAGAATTTGGACTGGATTCTTCTGTTTCTTACTAACTGTGTGGTTTTATTAAGTCATTTACCCCTTTAAGCTTTAGTGTCATTGTTTGAAAAACAGGCACTGTACAGTGCCTGGTACAGAGCTGGCACTCAATTCACGTGAGGCACCATTACTATAATACGAGGTTGTGGAAATGAGCAGATAAAGATTTACATGATCATGCTTTGTGAACTACAGAGAGATATATAAATGACAGCAAGTAGTTCATCCAACACTTAATGAAATATTGCACACCAAAGAGGATGCATGCTAAGTACTGAGATTCAGAACTGGAGAAGCTACTGCGCCCGTGCTTACGATGCTCACACAGTCTTGTAGATACCCTCAGTGTTAGATGAGGTAAAAGAAATACGGTGACTGACTGTCTTCCTTTTCCCTCAAAGTCCTTTCACCTTCAAGATCCCTGGTCTATAATACACTTCTGAGAACTTAATTATGCAGACAACAAACAGCACCTACTATTTAACAGCCACTTTTCTAAATGCTTTTTTTTTAATGTATTCAAGTACTTTAATTCCCTCAGCAATCCACTGAAGTAGGTGTCATATTCCAGTTTTTAAATCGAGGAAACTGAGGTAAAGAGCTGCACAGTAACTTGCCCATGGCCATACAGCTAGGAAAAAGCTGAGCCAGAAGGTAAACTTTGTCTAGCTCTAAAGCCTGCACACTTAACGTTATATCATGATCTACTGCTTTTATGTGTTACTGATCACCAACTGTTGCATGCCTCTAACTCATGTGATCACAACTGGGATCTAAGATCCTTGACTTTAGATATTATGCCTTATAAAACCTGGCAATTTCCCCAGGATGAAACATGGCGATGGCACCCACCAAGAACTTAAATGTTTAATGATTAACACCCCCAAAATTGAGTATTCTTAAGTTTTAGCTGGCAGTAATAGTATATATCCATTACTGCATTTTTTTATCTTGCAGATGTCTTCCTTCTAGAAAATAGTATCCATTGATCATATGCATATTATTTTGTAGAATATGTTTTTCGAACAGTGGAACGAACTTAGTACTGTACAATAAGCTCATCAGTGCATGCCAGGTGACACAAAGATAATTTAGGGTATGACAGATAAACACTTTTAGACAAACGTTAACTGTCAGAAATAAAACAAAAAGCCTCTTAAAAGAATATATACATACCAATTCTATGGATATTAAATGATCTTAAATACCATGCGGAGCAAGGTTATTACTTGTACTGAATTATTATCTTAGTAAATTAAAAGAAGGAATTGATTTGGTAATTACATATTAATAAAAGAGATTATTATTCTTTGGTCTAAGTCACAACTACCTCTCTATCTGAAAATCATGTTGAGCTTCACTTACTATTTAATAAGAGAAATAAACTGCAATTAGCACTGTTATTTATCATTTCAACTGCTGTTATCTCAAAAATGAAGCTACGGGTTTTAATAAGCACAGCATTAAGTAGCAATGGATAGAACATATTTAAATATATGAAAATAAACAACTAAAGCAAATAACAGGTAGTGAAACGATACAAAAAGTTATTTTATTGTCTTATTTTTATTCTTCATAAAACAGTAACAAATTTAAGCTAATCAAGAAAATAAATATTTTAAACTTTCATTAAACATCTTGTAACATTTTCTTCACGTGCCTCCTTTGATAAAACCAAAGGAAAAGATTTCGTTTCAAAAGTTTCAAGCCAAATGGTATACTGCACCTCTGGAAACATCCTCTGCCTCTAAGTGGTAACTAGGTGATAACCGCACGTTGGCAATATAAAGTAAGATGCCATTATGGCAACTGTGTATAATGAAATATGCCATTTTCGCATGTCTACAGTGTGTTCATCTGCTTCATAAGAGATAAGAAGTATGGCCCTAAGCAAATTGTATAGTGTCTGATGCTTCCTACTAGAGAGGAAGCATCACATACTATACAAATGGCATCCAACAGAATTAATGACAAGACCACTTATTTTAAATACCTAAATATTTCCAATCTTCAGAAAATTAAAAAGGTAACACTAGTTTTGCAACAGTATATTTTTATTCTGGGTCCTTGACATAGGATATGTTTACAATTTGTCTAAACATTCTAGGGGAAAAATAAAAATCACGGGCCCAGATATCACTGATGAACATAGATGTGAAAATCCTCAACAAAATACTAAAAAACAGAATCCAACAGCACATTAAAAGGGTCATATACTATGATCAAGTGGGATTCATCCCAGGAATGCAAGGATTCTTCAGTATATGCAAATCAATGAATGTGATAAACCATATTAACAAACTGAAGGATAAAAACCATATGATCATCTCAATAGATGCAGAAAAAGCTTTCGACAAAATTCAACACCCATTTATGATAAAAACCCTCCAGAAAGTAGGCACAGAAGGAACTTACCTCAACATATTAAAGGCCATATATGACAAACCGACAGCCAACATCGTTCTCAATGCTGAAAAGCTGAAACCATTTCCACTAAGATCAGGAACAAGATAAGGTTGCCCACTCTCACCACTCTTATTCAACATAGTTTTGGAAGGTTTAGCCACAGAGATCAGACAAGAAAAAGAAATATAAAGGGAATCCCAATTGGAAAAGAAGAAGTAAAACTGTCACTGTTTGCAGGTGACATGATACTATACATAGAGAATCCTAATGATGCTACCAGATAACTGCTAGAGCTAATCAATGAATTTGGTAAAATAGCAGGATACAAAATAAATGCACAGAAATCTCTTGCATTCCTATACACTAATGCTGAAAAATCTGAAAGAGAAATTAAGGAAACACTCCCATTTACCACTGCAACAAAAAATAAAATACCTAGGAATAAACCTACCTAAGGAGACAAAGGACCTGTATGCAGAAAACTATAAGATACTGATGAAAGAAATTAAAAATGATACAAACAGATGGAGAGATATACCATGTGCTTGGATTGGAAGAATCAACATCGTGAAAATGACTATACTACCCAAAGCAATCTACAGAGTCAATGCAATTCCTATCAAACTACCAACGGCATTTTTCACAGAACTAGAACAAAAAATTTCACAATTTGTGTGGAAACACAAACGACCCCAAATAGCCAAAGCAATATTGAGAAAGAAAAATGGAGCTGGAGGAATCAGGCTCCCAGACTTCAGACTATATTACAAAGCTACAGTCATCAAGACAGTATGGTACTGGCACAAATATAGATCAATGGAAATATAGATCAATGGAACAGGATAGAAAGCCCAGAAATAAACCCACGCACATACGGTCACCTTATTTTTGATAAAGGCGGCAAGAATATACAATAGAGAAAAGACAGCCTCTTCAATAAGTGGTGCTGGGAAAACTGGACAGCTACATGTAAAAGGATGAAATTAGTACACTCCCTAACACCATGCACAAAAATAAACTCAAAATGGATTAAAGACCTAAATGTAGGCCAGAAACTATAAAACTCTTAGAGGAAAACATAGGCAGAACACTCTATGACATAAATCACAGCAAGATCCTTTTTGACCCACCTGCTAGAGAAATGGAAATAAAAAACAAAAATAAACAAATGGGACCTAATGAAACTTAAAGCTTTTGCACAGCAAAGGAAACCATAAACAAGACGAAAAGACACCCCTCAGAATGGGAGAAAATACTTGCAAACGAAGCAACTGACAAAGGATTAATCTCCAAAATTGACAAGCAGCTCATGCAGCTCAGTATCAAAAAAAACAAACAACCCAATCCAAAACTGGGCAGAAGACCTAAATAGACATTTCTCCAAAGAATATACACAGAATACCAACAAACACATGAAAGGATGCTCAACGTCACTAATCATTAGAGAAATGCAAATCAAAACTACAATGAGGTATCACCTCACACCAGTCAGAATGGCCATCATCAAAAAATCTACAAACAATAAAGGCTGGAGAGGGTGTGGAGAAAAGGGAACCCTTTTGCAGTGTTGGTGGGAATGTAAATTGATACAGCCACTATAGAGAACAGTATGGAGGTTCCTTAGAAAACTAAAAAGAGAACTACTATACGACCCAGCAGTCCCACTCCTGGCCATATACCCTGAGAAAACTATAATTCAAAAAGAATCATGTACCACAATGTTCATTGCAGCACTATTTTCAATAGCCAGGAGATGGAAGCAACCAAAGTGTCCATCAACAGATGAATGGATAAAGAACATGTGGCATATATATACAATGGAATATTACTCAGCCATAAAAAGAAATGAAATTGAGTTTTTTCCAGTGAGCTGGATGGACCTAGAGACTGTCATACAGAGTGAAGTAAGTCAGAAAGAGGAAAACAAATATCGTATGCTAACACATATATATATGGAATCTAAAAAGAAAAAAAATGGTTCTGAAGAACACAGGGGCAGGACAGGAATAAAGACACAGACGTAGAGAATGACTTGAGGACACAGGGAGGGGGAAGGGTAAGCTGGGATGAAGTGAGAGTGGCATGGACCTATATACACTACCAAATGTAAAATAGATAGCTAGTGGGAAGCAGCTGCATAGCACAGGGAGATCAGCTCGGTGCTTTGTGACCATCTAGAGTTGTGGAACAGGGAGGGAGATGCACGGAGGAGGAGATATGAGGATATATGTATACGTATAGCTGATTCACGTTGTTATACAGCGGAAACTAACACACCATTGTAAAGCAATTATACTCCAATAAAGATGTTAAAAAAAATAATCACTGGCCCATAATTTAAAGCAGTTTAAGAAGTGTTAAGCATGCCACAGTTGTCTATTTTCACTTGAGATAAAGAACTTCCTTATTACTTTACTACGTAAACTAAGATGCATGTTTAATCACATTCAGAAGCAATTATTAGAATGCTTCCTGTAACCTGAATAAGGGGTCTTTACATTTCAGCTAACATACATAAAAATCCTCAGCTAGAGGCAGGAGGAGGACGACTCACGGTTGAATATATTTAATTTTTTCTAACATAATGGAAGCAAAAGTTAATTTTCGGTATCAGGGATTTGAACACAATTACAAAATTATAATAAAATCTTATAAATTGTTAGGTTACACTTAAGCATTTACTGAATGAATGGAGTTACTGAAACTTATGGCTACTTTTTGTCACAATGGCAAATTAAGTTCTCCACTCAGTTCCCTGGGTAGAATTGAAAATTATTATGTAATAGTAATAGTACAGATTATAGCACACATCTTTTCTGTTTTGTTTTATTTTATTTAACTAGTTTCTTTTTTTTTTTTTTACCATTTTTTAATTGAAGTATAGTTAATTTACAGTGTTGAGTTAGTTTCAGGTGTACCGCAATGTGATGCAGTTATACATTTATATTCTTTATAGCACACATCTTCATTCTATCTTTCTTTAATAAGATAAATACCTGAGAATTTTAACTGAGAATCGAGCATTGTATCAGATCCAAAAGAAAGAAAAATTGGAAAAAATTTAAAGTACTTTTATAGACAAATCTACTAGAAACTCTCCAAGTTCTAGCACATGACAATAGGGCTGACGGTTGTTGAAAGAAATCTGTAGCAAGTTGATAAGTCACACACAGCTGCTAAAAGAAAATATAATTATAAGAACACATCGAAAAAAATAAAGTTCAGGTTAAGAACAATTTCAAACTATTTAACAAATAAAATTATTTTAATGGAGCTATATTCCTCAAAACGTATACGTAAATCCGATGTCTTAAATGAGAACCTTTAAAATAATCTAGGAGTTCTTGCTATTTACAAGAAATGCAACATGGAAAGTGATAACTAGACTTCTAATAAATATGCTTCATAAAATTCTATTTTTTCACGTACAATACTAACATTATACCGCTATTGTACTTCAGATGAAAGTGGTATGAAACGCTGGGTGAGTCCTAAATAAACTGGGGATAATTAAAAGGCTGTTAATTAATTCTCCATTTATAACTGTCCTAATGAAAACGAACTATATTTACTACAATTTACCTGCAGTAAGAATTCTCCTTCCTGCAAGTTCAGGCCTTCTCTGAATTTTGTTCTACAGTTGTCCTGGACTCCATTTCTGTCAGCTGGGGTGGACTTTAATGCAACTATGAAAAAAAGGGAAAAACAATGATATAGTATAGGTGGTTTTTAAAATAAGCAGTTTCAAAGAGCTATAATAAAAAACCTCTGTACACCAAACACAGAGATCATTTGAAAAATTGGTATCTACTGGTACTACGGTAACTAAGCGAACAATCCTTTGCCAATGGGTGGTTTCCAGTCAGCTGACAGATTCTGGTGGGGTTTTTTTTTGGCTGCATTGGGTCTTCATTGCTGCGAGGGCTTTCTCTAGTTGCGGCGAGCGGGGGCTACTCTTCGTTGGTGTGCGGGCTTCTCATTGCGGTGGTTTCTCTTGTTGCTAAGCACGGGATCTAAGCGCGGGCTTCAGCAGTTGTGGCTCGCAGGCTCTAGGGCGCAGGCTCAGTAATTGTGGCGCACAGGCTTAGTTGCTCCGCAGCATGTGGGATCTTCCCGGACCAGAGATGGAACCCATGTCCCCTGCGTTGGCAGGCAGATTCTTAACCACTGCTCCACCAGGGAAGTCCCTGACAGATTCTTAAAGATAATTTTTGATGAGTTCACTATATGATTTTTGGCATATTACTTAAGGAGTTTCAAAGAATTGCCACGACATTGCTATAAACCCTCCTTCAGTTCTTATCTATTTAGGAATAAGGTTCCTCACAACCTAACCTATAAAAAATATTTTTAGTATGTCTCTACATATTTATCTTAACATCTGTGAACTACTGGGTGGTGAGAAGAATCAACCAAATGCCTTATTAAGAAATATATGTCCACTGAGGTTAGGATCCTCTTGTCTAGTTTTAAGGTAAAACAACTGTTAGTAGTAGTATTAAGTTCATATTAAATTTATAGGTCAATTCATGGAGAATTAATGTCTTTATGATGTTGAATCAATCTGAGAACATGTATGTTTTCCCATTTGTTCAAGTCTGTATTTTTTGTCCCACTAGAATGTTTTGAAGTTTTCCACAAAAAAGTATTTTTATGTCTATTCCTAGGTACTACTACACCTTGTAATGTGGCTTCTCTTTCATTATCATCTTCTAGTTGCTTATGGATTGCATATGTGAACGGGAGTCTGACGATGCTTACTATAGAGGGTACCACGCAGTAATGCTGCATCTCCCCACCTTCCCATCTCTCTCCACATCGTGTGTGTGTGCGTGCATTTATAGTCTGGGAGGCAGCACAGCTGAATAGAAATAATAATTGCTACCATTTACTTATTTAGCATTTTTCCAAGCACTCTCAAATGTCTTCTCAGTTAAAACATGTGGATGGACATTGGTATCTGACAGAGCTGAGTTCAAATCTCAGCTCTGCCTTTTCCTAAATGCGTGAGCTTTCTGAGCCTGTCTCCTAATATGTAAGGTGGTAATTGAAAAAGCAAACAAAGAAACAAAAACACCCTGCAGGGCCGTTGTGAAGAATAATTAGAATATATGTGAAGTTCCTGACGTAGAGCAGCTCAATATTAGTTGGTAGCTTTAATTATTAGCAGTATTTCCCAAAGCTCATAGATTGCCCTGTTATAAAGTTTAAACTTTTAGACACACTATTACACCACCTTTCTATTTTTCTGATCTTTTTTTAACCTGTGATGTTTAAAATAAGAGAAACCAGTAAGCCAAACCAACTGTGGCGTTCCTTTGAAGATTTCTTATTTCATTGGATTTTTAAGCGTTAAGGATAATCTGGCTCAGTGATAAGCTGGAGATATGTTAATAACCAGATTTTTCTCTCAGTTTGAGCAAAGCATCACATATAAAACATTTTCATGTGTGAAGCATATTTTCTGGTAAACCAGCAACGCATGTGTCACACTGGACTCTTATGCCAAGTCCTTGCCTTTGCAGAACTTGAAGTATATCTCTTTGAAAGAAGAAGCCAAAAACGTGGCCTCTGAATATAACAATTCCAAAAGGCCACAGAACAGATTTCTTTAGGCCAAAATATAGTTTGAGGTAAATTAACTGATCTAACAGTTAACCAAGACCAAAGGAAAGGCCTAGTCTTTTCTCGTTGAAAGGTAAAGGACAGATTTGTTGTTCCTTGCTTTCCAGTGGCCACATTTGCTTGAACGCATTAAAACCTCACAATGTAAGGGTTAACTACACTCTCCTACTTTCCCAAAAGTTCCAGTACGAGGCACAATTTAAGAGTTATACCAAATATCAATAAGATTTGCTATTAGAAAGAAAACAACAATACCCAAACCCTGACATTATGAAAGAAGCAAAGTCATCCTAAAAATGGATAGATATTAATTGTGTCAAATTTACAATGTCTAAATTTTCTTATTAGGAATCTTTTAAAGTTAACTTTTAATCAGTGGAATGATGTCAGTTCCCACTACAGTTATTGGACCACTGAGAAGCTGAATAAGAAATGAAAGAGGCCATTCATCTCAGTAACTTACAATTTGTTTCTGGTCTTGTATTGGGGATATTAGCCAATGTAATTAGACATTAGACAGACTCTGCCTTTAAGTAGGGCATGTAAGCTATGGAAATGAAGAACTAGAAAAGAATGTCAAAAATACTGGTAAAGAATGTCAAAAATATTAAGTACCAGGATGGAATTTAATTAAAGTATTAGAGGAACTTGAAAAAGAATAAATTCTTTCTAAACAACAATGCTTACAATTCTAAATGCTAGAGGGACAATGTTTAATACGTATGTATAACTACTGCTTAAGTAGGAAAAGTGGTAAATGCATTTGGGGGAAGGACCACTGGAGGGTTCTTCCAAAAACAAGCAAACAAGTATTTCTGTTGCTCTCTTGTTTAAGGCTAATAATTAATCAGTTAAGAATTCAAGTAAATATTGTGCAAAGAGGAGTCGAGGAAGGGTGCACTCCCTTCCCATTCTCATCTAAAAAATACTACTATGACTTTTTAGAAAACTTATTTTATGTCCTAGCCACCTGACCCAAACTATGTAATTTTTGCCTTTCCATGAAGTTTGTCCTCTACTTCTTGATCTCATACCTACCACCTCTCCCTTCTTAAAGTTACTGGAAGATGTATTAATTAATACTACTCACTTTCACATATACATTTCTTGCCCTGATCAGAAAGCAATAAAAGAGTAAGAAGATGATGTGGGGATACGACTTCCTACCATCTGAGTGGCCTTAAATAATTTCCTTCATAATAATATGTGATACTTAGAGCCCACACTGTATGCCAGGCAGTCTCCATGTATTACGTCTTGCTTATTTAATCTTCATAAGAGTTCTATGGAACTGGCCTTACTGTCCTTTCAGTAGATTAGGAAACTGAGACTTAAGGAGGTTAGGAAACTTTCCCAAGGTTCTAGCTTTAAGTGGTAGAGCCTAGATAAGAACCCAGGTAGCCTAATCCTAATTGCATGAGCTATTATTAATCACCTACCAGACTTCTCTACCATGCTAACCACCTTTGACCTTTAGTTTCCTCATCTTTAAATTAGGACAGTGATACCTCTGGAGACAAATTCTTGTGAGAGCTAAAATAACATGTAGAGTACCTGGGTTAATGCCTGAATCTATAACTGACAGTCAAGGATGGAGAAAATGGGCTATATGCTGAGTTTACACACCCTCAAACCATTATGGAAGCTGACACTAAAAGTTGCAAACTAGGGATAATTGAGTGTTTTCTCATCTCTAAACAGGGAGCATTAATGAGTGTCTAACAGGACTGCTATGATGACTGTGCAACAGTAATCTGAAGGTACTTCAAACTTGTAAATTGTTATAAAAATTACATGCATCATCAGATACAGAAGACACTTTGATCATTACACCCCTGGAATTAAATACATGGCAGTTCACAGAAACAAAATATAATATCTGAAAGTAAGTCATAAGCCAGTTCTGCTACTCGGGAAACACTGGCCGTACTGAAGAGACATTTGTTAAAATCCTCCCCACATGTGCAAAGTGTAAGGCTTACACCTTCCAAAGTGTAAGGCTCTGACTTTCAGCATTCAGCGGAATATGAAGATAATAAACTGTCAAAATATTTCCACTCTTTGTTCTTTGAGAGATCAATGATGCAATTAAACAAGAATTTAATTGATAATGGAATTTAGAGTGTAAATATATCACAGCATTATCAGATTGTAATATTATCCATATAATTATTACCAACTGATTCAAGTCTTTTTCCCATATTCAAGTCTTATTCCCACATGCATGTAATCATATCCATGTTTCCTAATATGGCACTTTCCTTCCTTATACATCTAAGCTCAGATTTCCATTTCTCCCTACAAGCCAAATATTTCCTCTTCAAAAAACATGCTCTGAATTTCTCAAGAGAGAAATTCACGGGGAACAAATATTGGCATGTGGTAAACTATACTTTGTATTTTGTTACTGTAGTTGGCATTTAAACAGAAAGATGACATGGTAAATGTCTTGCCAGGAAAAAGCATAAGCCTTTTTAATCTCTAATTGTTGACATAAATTCAATTTATTTTACAATAATGTTTCTCATCCCCCTTTATTACTTCTGGTAGGAAAAGTTAAATTCCATTCCCACATTCATATAAGCATAAAAGAGAGCAAAGCTATCACCTATTATGAAATTCAACCAACTACATCTATAAATTAGAAAGGGTTAAGTAATGTAGTATTTCTTGAATATAAGGAAAACATCCCCAGTCTAGTACGGATGGGTATTTACAAATAATTTCCGATCATATATAAGTGTACCTAAAGTGAGTTCCTTCTAGATCCTTTGAGGTAATAGATATTTCACTTCAGTAACATCAAGTTTGTTTGTTTGTTTGTTTGTTTGGTAAGTGAAGCATTGTCCTTTTGAGGGAAAGAAGGAAGAAACTGAAAATTTTCTTTAAAAACTATGTTATGTTCTAAGTTTTCAGGAGACAAAGATTAGGTGTACACAGTTCAGTGCTTTCTGATGATGTTCACAGATTTTTTTCTGCCTAGAAGTATCTACTCACCAAGGCAGAAAAAAAGTAAATTCAGGTTTTAAAAAGGCACATGTTAGTTTATATCTTTATGAATGAATGTAGATTGCGTAACTGGCGGTTACTGTCTTTTCAGCAAATCTAAAGAAACACATCATTCTAAAGCTGCAAAAATCCTTAAAAGTTAGATCTATTCTCACTCTCGATTAAGTGGAAACTAACTTCCAAAGATGTTACTCAACATTTTTCCAGTTTTACGTTTAGTTACATGCGATTCTGTAACGATATGTTAGGTCTCTGAATTAATGAAACCAACTAGAGCAATTAATTTACCTTTTCAGTGGGGAATGAGTTGCATTTAGCTTTCCACATAAACAAGAGTGGAATTAAAACTGCATTCTAAGTAGGAAAACTTAATCAGCCAGAGCAGTGATTCTCAAACTTTCATAGGCATTAGAATCATCTGGAAGGCTACTGAAACACATTGCTGGACTCCACCCTCTAGAATTTCTGACTCAGTAGGTCTAGGATGGGGCCCCACAGTCTGCATTACTAACAAGTTCCCAAGTGATGCTGAGGGGCAGGTATCACATTTTGAGAACTAGTGACTTAGAAAATCAGGATTTAGGAAATAACTCACACATGTTCTGGATCTCATTCCTTCATACTTTCTAAAATTATCTTTCCTTTGCTTAAAGAGTTCATTATTAGTATGTCTTCAGGAGGTAATTCTAATCCCAATTTTATAAAGATGAAAGTAGAACCACATAATTTACTACTGAAACACAGGGCAACAACAAATAATTCTGTATGTACAGTTGACTTGTGAAAAACATGGGGTTTGAACTGGGCAGGTCCACTTACATGTGGGTTCTTTCCAGTAAATAGTACAGCACTACATGATCGTGATTGGTTGAATCCACGGATGCAGAACTTTGGAGATGGAGGAACCATAGATATGGAAAGCCGACTGTAAAGTTATATGCCAATTTTCGACTAACCCTTGTGTTGTTCAAGGGTCAACTGTATACAATTTAAATTTTATAACTGTGGTTCACAAAGATCTTACTTTTTAGGATAAACCCACTACACACTTAAAACATCAGGCAGGCAAGCATTCTTACTGTCCATGCTGAGAAGATGAAGACTGTGGAACAGTGACGACAAAGGTCTAATCTAAAGCCACAGGGTTAGTAACCGAACGACCCCCATGTCCCCTGCCTGCTGGTGCGCCCCTTACAATGACAAAGTCTCCCTCTACTGGGCCAGGACAAAGAGAGGGAAGCTGCCTCTGTAACACAGAGACTAGACACTTGAAACTAGACACTATCAAAAATGCAGGAGGCAACAGAATATTCTGTAAAACTGACCATGAAGGCACTCCCACATCATGTGGCAAATTTAAGGCTAGAAGAATTCGATACAGACAATTCTAGGTTCATTAAGTTGATCCAATTTGACTGTCTCAACCTCCCACTGCTGACACCTGAATGGCTTTATGTCTTCTATGGACAACCAAGAATCAGAAATTACCTCCTCTAGTATTATTATTTTTCTGCAGACTTTAATTTCACTTTAGTTTACACTTTCACGTGCAATTCTCTCTTTGCCCCTTTAAGAACTTGACAAATGAAGTCATCTTTGAGCAAACTCATTATCACCATAGCACAGTTTCGTATTCCACACCCAGAGATGTGCTTTCCTCTATCTCTGCCCATCCTTAAAGCATTTCATCTTTGGTATTTTCCCTCTTATTCTATATGCTTTCCCCAGGAATACTTTATTCACTTTCATAGTTTAAAATACTATTCCAATGACATTATGATGACTCCAAAATCGAAATCTCCAGCTACAAACAAATAAATGAATTTGAGCTACTGATTAAAAATGATTGATTAAAAAGTCAAAAAGCTGTAAGAGCAGGATTAAAAAATAACACATAAATTACTAAATAAAAATGATTAGTGGTAATATAAATGTGTTTTATTACAGACCCTCAAGTGATTAATTTTATATTACATGTGAAAATAGTTTCTAAAACACTATAACATGGCAAATGTATATTTCCATTAACCAGATCAGCAAAGACTCACAAAAAGTCAAACAATTTAACTAGAGACATTTAAAATCTGTCCTGGGGAAAAAAAAAAAAGAGAGAAAACTGCTGAAAGTTGGCTGGCTTTAATATTCCCCCAATGGTAATCTCTGTTTAAAAAAGAAAGCTAAGCTCATAAATTTATGACCAACTGGAACTGTTCATGGCCAAGCAATTAAGGATCAAGGATCCTAGAGTCATATAACACTAGGAAATGATCAAAGAGAAAACCTATTAAAGCAGTAAATGTAAAAGAGACAAGGGAGAAGCAAAATATATAATAAAGGATATAATGAGCGTAGGTTCAGTTTGAAACTGTTATATATTTGTCACTGTTTTTAAAAAAATACTTGTCAAAGCAAAGGAAAACACTCAGAGATAAAAGTATCCTATGTAAAATATCATAAAATTATTTTTTCACTTTACTTATTCATAGAATTTGACTCTTCTGCTGTAAGTTCGGATATCTGAGGAAAAGAGATTAAATTCCTGATCCAAAGAGGCCATATTATTAACTATAAAAGCCAGGATCTGAATACCACAATACCCTGACTCAATAAGAATGTCCTACCATTCTTTTCATCCATCCATGTTTCAATCTGCATGGATTTGATTATATTAAGTCCATAAATTAAAATTTAAAAGAATCTCTAAATCTTAACAGTTTTAGTTACGGAAGGTATCATGAATGTTAGGAGAGTTTCATGTTTTCAAATGTAAATTCTGGAAAAAAACACATAGCTAAATTACCATCTAAAATGGATAACACCATGGGTTAATGACACTCAACACTATTTGATGATTTCAAATGTGCTGATCTTTTAGGCAAACAAACCTACTTTGGACATTTCTAGGATTCAGAAATCACAACTGCTGCGATACTGCAAGTTTTGTAAATTACTTGACACATAGTAATTAAAAAAACAAAAGAAGCAGATAAAATTAGTACCCCAACCGTGAATGTAAAAAAAAGTGCACATACAAACGCCTTAAACTTTATAAAACATCAACCCTTAAAAAGGCTTTTTATTTAATTCATTTTTACTGCTTGTTCAAGCTCATTCTTCTTATATATACATGCATATATATTTGTTTTTCAAGATAATGCTCTGAAATCCAGAGAAACACACAAGCTGAAGATGAATAAACACAATAGCTCTTTTTTGAAAACCTAATGAACTGGAAATGAACTGTTAAAGTATCTACAAAAGGAAGACCAAGAAAAGAGCACATATAATTTTTAATGTAAAATAAAGTCAAAAAAGATCCATGGTAAACAATGAGGTTGAATAAATTTTAGATCATCACATAAACTCTCACCATCCTCTCCTCTCACAGCATTTTTAGACTTGGTGAATTTAAAATACTCCAATACGTAAGATATTTACACTTAATACATGCTTAAAATAATCACCATTTTATAATGATTCATGACTCATTGCGCCTACACTGCCTAGTTTTAAAAATAACCAGAAAACTATTCCCTATGACAGTTGCAAATGCAGAACTTTGGAATTAGAAACTCAGATCCTCAAGCTCACCTCTGTCAGGCTTAACGCAGCCCACACAAAAATCACCTTTTTTTTTTTGTTTATTAGTTTTCCTTTCCACAAATTAAATTTGCACATCTCAGTTATAGAGATGTCATAAAGAGTAACTCATGACTGAGATTAATGAAGGATGCAAAAGATTTCACAGTTAATGACCCTATTTTAATGGTATAATAACTACCATGAGTATTTTACAGAATTAACAAATACTACATGCCCTTGACATTTACTATTACCTCAAAGAAAGAAAACTTTTCTGCCCTTTTTACCTCATTAGGTATCTGTGTCTCAACAAAGAACGTGGATTAGTCATTCTCATCAATTTGGGGGATTGCTGTCGAAAAGTAGAATAATTTAAACAATCCTGTTACACGATGATGAATATTTTTAAAACTGATAATGAAATCTAATTCAAAATTTTTACATGTTGAAATTACTTTTGCTAGGAATAAAACATTACCATACTGATTCAGAGTGGTTAACAAGCACAATGTCCACTGTTTGACCCTGGCATTAAGAGACACAATATAGGAGGCAACAACCCTTTCCTTTCACATCGACCAATTTCAAAGACTGGGTTATGTATAACCACCCAAATCTAAGTCTCTCTTAATAAACTATGATTGCTCATAGTCATTTAGTAATTTAAACTTATTAAATCTTTTCCATCTCAAAGGTAACATGATATGTGAGTCTAAAACTCATTTTATGACTGGGGTCTTCTTTTTATTCTCTACTTTTCTTTTTAAATTAGAAGGGGATAGTTTAATTTTAACAATTTGAAATTTGATGAAAAAGCGTGAACGTGATGTTAAAGATTTTAGGCTTTCAGTCTATATTTCCAAGACCTAAGTCCACACTGACTTGCCAGGTCATAGCTCCACTTCGTCATTTTCTGTCTTCAGGCTCCCCTCAACTTTGATTTAATCTATCAAGATGCAAAATTTGTACTTTACTATGTTTAATTACCAACACGAGAAGATAGCAATTTTGAACTTTTAAAATTTGTTTCCTAAAAATACAAAAGACACTACAGAAGTACTTCAAAGATACATAATTTAGAAAAGTCTTTAAACAGTTAAAATAAGCAGGGAAGAATAGAAGGTAACACAGAAGAACCATGTTACTGAGGAAACGGAATAGAACTTAAACACCTTCTATAATTTCAATTAATCTATTATTAATATATCATTGTTATTAATCCTTAAGCATGTTTAAATGTGTCCATTGTGCAGAAATTAAAAATAAAGTAGCACCTTATTCTGGAATTTTTAATCTATCAAATTTACAAAGAGTGATTTTTTTCCTTTAAATCCAGAGACCTATTTGTCCATCCTATCTACGCTGACAAAACTGAAAAACACACCAAGACTGCCAGACGACTGGGAAGTATTAATACAACAGGAACATGCAGCAAAGAAGAAAACGACCATAGGCCCAGGAACAAGATAATGAACACAAAGTGAAGGCAAAGGAGCAAAGCGGATGGCACAAGAACGTAAGGGGCAGTACTGAAAGCACCAAGAAAGGGCACAGTGATACAGTTAGTTCAAAGAAGACTGAATCCTTAAACACTTCTACACGTTTCACTGTATGATCCAGCCACTCAGTTAATTAAAAGCCATGTAAAAAATTCCTTACTGCTCTGATTCCTTAAAACAAACATTCCTTGCATTTGTACATTTAGAAATAAAGAATATAATTGATAGAACCAATAATTATAATTGGCTATTAACAGAAAGCTTATTTGGAAATAGCAAAATATTAACGTCAAAAACTAAGCCCTAGAGCCATATTTCTAAGTATATAATTTAGAATTTCCACATTGCTTTTCACATATGTTAATACAATTAAGTTAATAAATAATTACTGAGGGCTCCCTCTGGGGCAGGCATTGTCCTAAGTGTTTAAGGTGTAAGAGTAAACATATTGATAATATTCTCAAGGACCTTCCATTCTAGTTAGAAAAATAGGCAATAAATGGCATATTTAAGTGCACCAAAAAAGCAGCATATTATGAAAATGAAAATTTTATAATCATTGCTTCATCATCTGTAAAATAAAGAGTGTACAAACTGAAAAACAATTCTCTGAGCTTTACTGTCTAGAATACATATAGTTCAAGAGTTTTCAAGGATTAAACGTTCAAAGGTTCCCACTGTTCCTCAGTTGAAACCAAAACTAATAACTAGTGAAACTTCTAATCCTTTTCCCTCCCTTGTAAATGCTCCCTAAATGTTGCATTATAAATATTTAATGTGCACATTTTTAAAGGATTTCACATACAGTATTTGTCACAGTTTCTGAGATACTCGACCTTGAGCTATTAGAGGGCAGAAGCCTTTTTTCCCCTCTTTTTCTTCTTCATGAATTCAGCACAGTGCACGCTATTTAGAATACAGCACAATCTTGAATTACAAAATGTATTAAAAAATGATTTCAGTTTAATTATGTCAAAGAAACACCTTCTAACTTTACCATAATGACTGAGTCTTGTTCAAGTACTTCAAAGTTATATTTTAGAATGTTTTGATTAATTAGAAATGGATAAAGATTAATGTTGTACTTGAAACTTAAGTGCTGCTTTTCAGACAGTCTTAGTAGTCATGGCTCCAAAGTTTAAGAAGATCCCATCCAAGCTGGATTATTTAAACTCACAATAAATAGATGTATTTTCTTGGAAAAATATCTATTGTTACAGTAAAACTTGAGTTTCCTTTCTAACAAGATTGTATGATTACTCGTTTATATTGTTCTTTCCGCAGGAATTCACACACCCCCTGTTTGCATCCTGTTATTCACTTAGAGCTTCCCTTCACTTCGCTCTACTCTTTCCCTAATAGTGGGAGAGTGGTTTTAACCGCACACAAAAATCCTAATCACTGTCCGCCTGCTCCAAGTCTCCTCATTTGCATTTAGTACTTGTTCAGGTCCTAAGAATTACGTGCAAATTTTATTCTGTGTTTTTTCAAAATATTGCATTGCCTTCCTAGATAACTGGTGGTCTGGGGAAGACTTTGGGATTTTTCACACATTATTTCCCTCATCTTCCATCAAACTCTGTTCCTGTACTGAACAACCCTACAAAACTGCTTAGAATACACACTACCCTGAAATCACACTTATAGTCTTTCTAAAACTTTGTACATTTGGATTTGTCTTTCTAAAGTCAAAGAAAAAAAATTTTTTTAATAATTCAGGACATAATCAAAACCAGGTTAAATCACTGCCTCAGACTTATCTAGAATGCTTGTAAAAATACAGATTCCTGGGTTCTACATAAACCTACAAAGAATCAGCATAAAAAGAGCATGTCCTAGAATGTGCATTTTAACAGGCTTTCGAGGTTATGCTGATGCATACTAAAGTATAAAAACCAGTAATTCAAAGGACCTAAAATTAAAGATAATACCACCCAGCAATCCCACTACTGGGCATATACCCTGAGAAAACCGTAATTCAAAAAGAGTCATGTACCACAATGTTCACTGCAGCACTATTTACAATAGCCAGGACATAGAAGCAACCTAAGTGTCCATCGACAGATGAATGGATAAAGAAGATGTGGCACATATATACAATGGAATATTACTCAGCCATAAGAAGAAATGAAATTGAGTTATTTACAGTGAGGTGGATGGACCCAGAGTCAGTCATAGAGAGTGAAGTAAGTCAGAAAGAGAAAAACAAATACCGTATGCTAACACATATATATGGAATCTAAAAAAAAAAAAAAATGGTTCTGAAGAACCTAGGGGCAGGACAGGAATAAAGACGCAGACGTAGAGAATGGACTTGAGGACAAGTGGAGGGGGAAGGGTAAGCTGGGACGAAGTGAGAGAGTGGCATGGACATATATACACTACCAAACGTAAAACAAGATAGCTAGTGGGAAGCAGCTGCAGAGCACAGGGAGATCAGCTCGGTGCTTTGTGTCCCCCTAGAGGGGTGGGATAGAGAGGGTGGGAGGGAGACGCAAGCGGGAGGGGATATGGGGATATATGTATACATATAGCTGATTCACTTTGTTATACAGCAGTAACTAACACAACATTGTAAAGCAATTATAATCCAATAAACATGTTAAAAAAAGATAACTGATGAAGGAATGACACAAATAGGGTAATAAGATCTTACTGTCGAATACACTGAGCCAGAATAAAAAATAAACTTATTAATGAAAAGCCAAGAAAATACTTTTTAACAAGTGAGAATTCCACAATGAGCCCCGCTACACTATGACGTTCTTTTTTTTTTTTTTTTTTTTTTTTTTTTTTTTTTTTTTTTGCGGTACGCGGGCCTCTCACTGTTGTGGCCTCTCCCGTTGCGGAGCACAGGCTCCGGACGCGCAGGCTCAGCGGCCATGGCTCACGGGCCCAGCCTCTCCGCGGCATGTGGGATCTTCCCGGACCGGGGCACGAACCCGTGTCCCCTGCATCGGCAGGCGGACTCTCAACCACTGTGCCACCAGGGAAGCCCTATGACGTTCTTTATAAGGTAGATTTGGGAATCGCTTTTACTTGAGGTATTGAACAGGATACACATCTATTCATGAAATATATATATAGAGAGAGAGAGACAGAGAGAGACAGAGAGAGAGAGAGACAGAGAGAGAGACAGAGAGAGAGAGGGAGACTGCTTTTTACATTAAATATACATATATTAATGTATGTGTATGCATGTGTGTAAGCATATACACATACTCACACACACAGAGACAGCCTAGAAAGCAGTAAGTATGTTAATACTGAAATGGCACACTGGCTATTCTCCAAGCAGCTTCAATTCTACTCCACTGCTTCTAAACAGGGAAAAACCCATATATTTTTTTTCTCTTTTTAACATATAATTTGATTTCCCATTATAGAGGAGCAGGAAACGAAAAGGCAAAATGATCATGTCAATACATCTTAACCAGAGTCAAGGAATAGTGCCTCCCTGGCTTCTCGACTATAAACCCTCTAAGGACAGAGACCACATCTTACATGTCACGGAACCCTCCATCATAAGGTCAAACAGCACAGCATGTGAATAAATGCTGAAGATCAGGACTGCATCCCAAGAAGCTGGGATTGACCTTGGGGTTACAATCTACAACGGGGGCTCCCAAACTTGCCACACCATCAGAGTGTATGATTCCATTCGTCTAGGGTAGGGCCCAAGATTTGGCATTTCTAACAAACGGCCAGGTGACATTAATGCTGACTGTCTAGGGTCTATACTTTGAGAATCACAGATCTAGGGAAGAGTTCTCAGGATTTTGCTATATATATATGGTTCCCAGAAAAGAGAAGTAACTGAGATATGGTCAACAAAAACAACAGAGGGAATGCGGAAACCTAGTTCTAGCTCGATGACAAAATAAATATACAGCTGATACATACACATATACACATACATACACACAGACACACACACACACACACACACACACACACCACTGAACATCACGTGACTCACCTAGAAGATGAAGGGTCTGGTATACATGAAGATTGAAAATTCAAAGGCTTTTTATATAGATCAGAGAAAACATAAGCGTCTACTATGAATACTTAAATATATAATCTTCCCTGAAGTTATTATCCTCAAATCAGTGTATATTGCCCAGATCACAATGGTTAAACTATACAATTTTTTTTAAACATCTTTATTGGAGTATAATTGCTTTAAAATGGTGTGTTAGTTTCTGCTTTATAACAAACTGAATCAGCTATACATATACATATATCCCCATATCCCCTTCCTCTTGCATCTGCCTCCCACCCTCCCTATCCCACCCCTGTAGGTGGTCACAAAGCACCAAGCTGATCTCCCTGTGCTCTGCAGCTGCTTCCCACTAGCTATTTTACATTTGGTAGTGTATATATGTCCATGCCACTCTCTCACTTCGTCCCAGCTTCCCCTTCCCCTCCCTGTGTCCTCAAGTCCATTCTCTACGTCTGCGTCTTTATTCCTGTCCTGCCCCTAGGTTCTTCAGAACCTTTTTTTTTTTTTTTTCTAGATTCCATATATATGTGTTAGCATATGGTATTTGTTTTTCTCTTTCTGACTTACTCCACTCTGTATGACAGTCTCTAGGTCCATCCACCTCACTACAAATAACTCAATTTCGTTTCTTTGTATAGCTGAGTAATATTCCATTGTATATATGTGCCACATCTTCTTTATCCATTCATCTGTCGATGGACACTTAGGCTGCTTCCATGTCCCAGCTATTGTAAATAGAGCTGCAATGAACAGTGTGGTACGTGACTCTTCTTGAATTATGGTTTTCTCAGGGTAGGAGCAACAAAAAGCCAAGCAACTTCGTAATTGGATTATATTAATCATTTAGTCGAGCAGTTTTTGACCAAGAATCAGAAACCCAAGGAGTACATCTATTGCTTTAGTCTGCAGTCACTGAAGGCATTTATTACTGTACTACAGCTTTGTGGTAGTCCATTATTCTCCTTTTCCTTTTTGGCTCTTCAAAAACTTGAAGACTTAAGCTCGTACATGATCTTGTGTTTTGCTATCCTTTTTATTGTAAAATGCAAATATTTTAAGGGATATTTTGACTCTAAATATGATAAAAGAATTTCTCACCTAAAAAAAAAAACTGTATAATTTTTAATCCAAAATGAAGAACATACAGCATGCAAACAAACCAATAAATAAAAAAGACGCTCAGACTAAACACAGCAAACCATCTAAACATAGACCTACAGGGAAGTAACTGTTCTGCAATATTCTACACACAAACCGCAAATTCAAGTATCTGTAAATATGTCAAGGGCAGCAGTAGCAGCATCATCTGACAGTTAGTAAGAAGAGCAAAATCTCTGGCGACACCAAAACCTACTGAATAAGAACCCTTCGCCTTATCAGGGTCCCTATGTGATTTATGAGCACGTTAAAGTTTAAGAGCACTGACATGTCACCGAGATTTTATCATTAATTCTTTACTACTATGGGTAAAATGACATGGTATATTTAAAAGACGGAACAGTTCCTAAAAAATCTATTTCTGACATATAAACAGACCAAAAGAGAAATCGAGGAATTATTTTACATGAGAAGACACACTGAAGCATTATTTTCAAACAAAAACTTCCATTTAAAATAATTTATGACTATGATATACCGTGCAATTAAAGTGTAACAAACATCACCTAGCTCAAATCCCTAGCTTAAAGCAGAGTAAACTGATGCTAACATGTTCAAGTCAAATAGTTGTCAGTGGCACAATGGAGACCGAAATCCAACTCTACTGACTCCAGTGACAAAATGCTCTTTCCAATGGAAAAAAATTTTTAATTACATTTTCCTGGAGCAAACATATAGTTAATATAAAGCAGTAGAAGTATAACTTTGAAAGGATAAACAAAATGATGTATCTGTGAAACATATTGAAGGAAATCCAGCAAAAATATATCATAGTAGTTAATATGTGTTTTATTCTTTCCAGTAAAAAAAAAAAAAGACCTTAAAAAATTGAGTAGAAAGGAGAAGAACCAGAAAGTGTCCTTCTTAATATGAGTGTTACTATTTTCAAAGAATGACACCACATATTATTTAAGTGGAAGCATATGTTTGATGCATCAATCTGGAAAACTGATTTCAGAAATATTAAAAATTTGGCTTTGCTACCTAAGTTTTACTATCCAGCAATAAACAGAACTTTTTCACGTAAGGCTAATTTTTGCACTTTTCAACACAGAAGCAGAAACAGCCGTATTCAACGTAAGTATTTTGTAAGCGACTGTAGAAAAATTAAACCCTTCTGTCTTACCATCAAAGAAGCTCTTGGCTCTTAGATAACTGACACTGAGCCTAAGAACTGAAAGTTTGTCCAGCTTATTAACAACATCTTGTGGAAAAGGCAGCAGGCTGGCCAAACGGTCCAATTCCGTATTAAGTCGGTCTCTATGCCGCTTTGAAGGATTCGACTTGATTCCTTCAGCTGGGACTGGCTTGACACTAAAAAACAAACAAAATTCCATAAAATACATTAAAATCTATAAAGAAAAAATTTTGATCACATTATAACATCTCCTCAACTATTTTTCTAACAAAACAAACATCTAAAATCTACTTCAAGTTTACATAAATCCTTTCAAACTGCTCCCTTCATATCTTAATTAAGAAAAACAAGGGAATGGGTAAACTCCTTCATAATGTTTTATTAAAAACGTATGAACCCATCACAGGAAAATGCTGAGTACCTCTTATATACCTCATACATTTGTGGTACATGATTCCCAATTAACAAATCTATTAGGAGTTTTTCCCCTTCAAACACATCTATTGTTAGGGGGAAGAAAGAAATCTGCAGTAAATTATGTGAAAATTATGCCTCCTTTGCTATCTTCCACAAAAATCATCTTAGCATCATTTATGTTGCAAATAAATAGGAGTGACCCTAAATAAAAAGCTGTTCTTCATCATCCTCAGCCTCCTATATTTAACACTTTCCTGTCAGTGACAACGTCTCAAAGCCATTGTGGCAACTCCACAGGGTCCTCCAGCCATCTAATGGGGTCCTCCGATATTAAGGCGAGAAAAACTTTGACTTTAGTTATTGATATTTGTCGATTGTGACAAATATTAGAGGTTAACTGTTTACCAGCAATTGCCCGCAAATTTTGCTTTTATGACTGGCCAGTAATCCTTCTTAATTATTAGCCACCATAGTTTGTGTCTCAATTAGAAAATCCAATGAAATCCCAACATTTAGCATGAGTTTCATCTGAGAAAAATGATACTTATAGTTAGGAGTAGAACTTGAGTTCAGAAATGAGAAACTGAACTTCACACAAAAGCCTTAGCCAGGATTTCATAACAGAAATTCATTAAAGTGGATTTACAGATCATCAGACACCTAATGTTGAAATATAAAAAGAGAAGATATCAAAAAAACAAACAGGGGCTTCCCTGGTGGTGCAGTGGTTGAGAGTCTGCCTGCCAATGCACTGGACACGGGTTCGAGCCCTGGTCTGGGAGGATCCCACATGCCGCGCAGCAACTGGGCCGTGAACCACAATTACTGAGCCTGCGCGTCTGGAGACTGTGCTCTGCAACAAGCGAGGCCGCGATAGTGAGAGGCCCGCGCACCGCGATGAAGAGTGGCCCCCAGTTGTCACAACTAGAGAAAGCCCTCACACAGAAACGGAGATCCAGCGCAGCCATAAATAAATAAATTAATTAATTAAAAAAAAAAACAAAGTAATTTTTAGATCATGTCTCTGTACCCCACCGTTTGCCAGAAAAATAAAGAATTAGCTGGAGCATTCTTATGATGAAGACTTTTTTCCTCCAGTTTTACTGAGAAGACAAAGACATTTTTGATAATTCAAATTAATTACATCTGAAAGAGTGGAAATTGGCTTGAGTATAATGCTGTTAATTTGATTCAATCAAAACATTTCTCGACAACATGTTTTCAATGTTATATGAACATGAAGAAGTAATACTTTATGCAAAAAGATAATAGAAAGTAATATGAAAACTTAACAGGCTTTTATCAATGTCCCTACCCAGTAATTTCTTCAGAACTTGTCTATTTCTATTTTTTTCTATTGCAGTTCATGTTATTTCTACAAAAAATAAGAGTAAGAAATTGATAAAGTGGCATATATACAAAATAAGTCAGTAGATACTTCCTCTAGACTATGCATGTAACTACATACTTAACAGAAATTGGTGACTATTTCTCTAGCTATTTTCCCTGGTCACGTGTATAATCAAATTCAAGTCACACCTAATTACTGCATCTCTCCAATTAATCAACTGAATCTCAACTTTTACCTATAATGCATGTCTACCTCATTGAATAATTGTCTGACTAATCACCTGTGAAAGCAAATATTTATTTGCACCTATGTCCTGGGTGGTCCAGGAAAACATTCTTCTCCTATATACTCAAAAAGTGTGACAGGAGCTGAGTTCAGCGAGCAACTGCTTGAAAAAAGATTTTTATAGAAAAGGTGGTATCTGAGCTACATCTTGAAAGGTGAACAGGATTTCAGGAGGCGGCATAACTGAGGAAAGGCGAACTGTGAGAGGGCCTATCTGTGAAGCACAGGGTAAAGAGAGAGAAGGGGAAGCTGGTTAGGGCCGCCTTCCTTCAGTAAATAGTGACCACCCACCACACGTGCCAAGCACAGAACACTGAGCAGTGAACCAGCTTCAAAGCGCTGCTCAATTAGATCACTTTACTGTAGAGTCTTCCCTGACCTACTCCCACTGGATTCCTCCCAGGTGACTACTGTACTTTATGCATCTTATGTAAATGCCTTAAGCACCATCCCATTAAGGAATATTCTGTGCAGACGGCATTTCCCGTAATTGAAAATAAAATCTAGTCGTGCACTCTTGGTAGCTTTCCAGTAATGATTATAAAACACTGGGGAGAAGACCGTAACACAAACATTGAAGCAAGACAAGCTGCTAGGACACAGAAAGAAAGAGCAATAACAGTAGGATAAAGAGGTTTAGAGGTGTTCCTCCATGTGAAATTGCTGCCTGTCTTGCGCTGGCTTTTCGCAGTAGTCAACCCTGCACTAGATGAGACTATTTCTATACACAATGCAAAACTGTCCACAGCTCTAATGTATTATTATGCACATTATGGAATATTTAGCTTGAGATTGAATTTCCTAAGTCAAGTGTTATCAACCTATATTGCATATACTTGTTTGTTCTCTTATTACAATATCGACTTAATCATTTTGTATCTCCAGTGCTTAGCATAGTACTTGACACGGAGTGGACTCTCAATTAATGGCTGCTGATCAGAAGTGTCCAGAAAGGAAATGATTGCAGCCTGACCACAGGGAGTGATAGTGGGACGATAACAAGTAAGGCCTGGCTTGAGATTTTTAAACACAGCACTTTGTACCTACCACAAAGCTCCGTACATAGCCAGACTCAAGTGTTCAGTCAACTAAACTGACGTGCTGACTTCCTAGGTATAGGAAGTAAGGGAGAGAAAAACGGTGAGTGAGGAGAGGTTGCAAATGACTGGGATTCGTAGCTTAGGATCACAACTATATTTCCTCATGGAAAGTATGCCAAACGAAGAAAGAAGAGACTTGAGGACAGACCTCTATGATGCCAACATTTAGGTATAACGTTGAGGAAAGGGCCGCGGGCAAAGAGTACGGAGGAGGAATGATAAGGCAGATAGGAAAAGAACCCAGGCAGAATATTTTGGAGGTCACAGAACAAAGTCAAATGCACCAAGTTATTAAGGAAAGTCGGGGCTGAGAAGTACCCACTGGACTTGGCATTTCGAATCCACTGTTGTTAAAGCTGAAGTGATAGAGTTGAGACACCTTTTCACCTATTTATGAGAAATATTCAGAACTATTTTGTGAAAATACTTCATACTTATCCACACCTATTAACGATGCACCAAGTAATTAAAAAGAGAGAGTAATTCTACATCAATTACACTTGAGTTATGCTGGTACTTTTACTTTCGTATTGTCTTTAAACCTATGCCAAAACATACTGCCAGCCATCTATTTAAACAAAAGTCTACATCTGAAATGTAAATAAGTGTCCCTGCAACATTGGATTTGGGATATCTGGAATTCAGACACCTCCTGAAATAGGGAGACTGTAGATGTCGATCAGGGAAAGGAACAATTTATTATTTTTTTAAACCTTAACCTCAAAAATCTTGTCCCAACCTGTAAATCAAAATTGTTGTGAAAGCAAGACTTTAGCTGACTGCATGCCATGCTCCTGTTTTAGAAGCCCTGCATGCCATACGTACTGGCAGTGACAAGCCCAATAGCATGTCCAGTGCCAGCTTGCATGCCCTCTTTAATACCTTTTTAATATCCCAGGCTAAAATGTCTCTTAGGCTCATCACTTGTGCTCAGGGTTTGAAACAAAGTTGAAAAACATAACAATCCAGTTTAATCATAAATTACTGTAATTGTAAATGTTTATATTTTTATGACATTTACCATAAAACCTCAAAATGACACGCAAAGACAAAGTTTCAGTAATCCTTAGATTAAGGTGGCATTTTCTAACGAAGATTACCTGTCACAGTACTGAGTTTTTTGCTCCATCGGCTTTTTCCTGTGGGTGACTTAATCTACTCTCACTGCTTCAGTCTACTTACCAGTAACTTGTTTATTTCCAGCCCCTGTACCTGAATGTCCTCACATTCATATTTTTCAGAAGTTGGGCACCGCTTCTCTGCATCTATTATGGTATGACTCTCATTCCAACAGCTAGGAAATTGAAGTATTTCTCGATAAATCTCTCTACCATACCACGTACACCCCATTAAGCCCAACTCTTAAACCCACTCATTCTTCATTTCCTCCCCATGGCTTCAGTGCATACTTATTTATCTCTGAATATAAATGCTGAATGTTTATCATCATAAATTGTATACTTAACGTGATATTGGAGAGGGGATCCGTGGCACAAATTAAGTCAAATTTCACTGTTACTCGGAATACAGCTGGATCTTTTACTCCCCTATGCGAAGCAAAAAAATGTCTACAACAACTTCGGAGAATTCTGGCTGGCAGTTACTCGTAAGGAGTCTGAATTCTTCAGTCGCTCTCCTGCAGCCGCTCTACAACTGTGAGGGGTTCTTCCCTTTCCCTCTTTTGTTATGCTTAAGGAGTGGTGATGAGGTACAAATGGCATATAATCTTTAGCACAAGACTTTAACAATGAAAACTGGAACATGAAATATGCCCTAGAAATCACTGTTACTTCCAAAATCCTGGAAAAAATTCATTAAGAATGTTCCCTTTTTCCTCTTCTTTTTAAAATATACACTTTTTTTTTCTTTGTATTTCCCTTGGAACCCGCATAGAATACATCACTAAAACATGAAAAATTTTAACTGGTGGCCAATTGTTAAATTAGTAAATATTCTCAAATACCTACTATGTATATGGTACTAGGAAGCTCTGGTTGCTATAAAGACAAATAAAAGGTAGACCTATCTTTACAGAGCTTGTCTTTCTTACTAGGAGGAGATACATTCTATAACAAGCCAAAAATCAAACATAATGTATTGCTCAATAATGTAGATGCCATAAAAGTGATGCTGGAGAGCTCAGGAAGGTAAGAGCTCACATACAGGTAGAGTAATGGGGGAAGGTTTCATGGAAATGTGGTTTCTACATCAGGTCTTAAAGATAGGTAAATCACTTCCAGTTTCATGATGGCAGAGCACATGGCTTTCTGCAACTACCCTTCTCTCTGGAAGATCATGCCAAACGAGGAAAACAGAGATAGAAACACAAAATCTGTCTTGGATAAACCTAAGACACAGCTAAACCCAGATATAAATAATATGAAGATGAAAATTAGGTAAAAAGTGAAATCAATGACAACGGAGAACAGAAAAGAAAATGTAATCATAGTATATTACTTAACTCAGCAATAAACAATACTTACAGTTAAGGAAACACTGCATGTGAATTTAATCCAAAATTGTGATAAAATTATACTGGGAGGATGAGGAGAGATTAAATAGCACTAATAACCATAACTATCACAATAAAACATCAACAGATAATGCCTACTATGCTAAACTTAAGATAACATTATACACATTATTGACTTTTTCAAGTGCATGTGTTATTTAAAACGGATACTTTTCAAAATAGTATTTCATTAAAAATAAGGTAAAAGAGCAAACTGAAAAACAACTGAAAAACATAAGACAAAGAAAATCAGTATGTAAAGGACATCTCAAGTAGAAAAATCTGCAAATGCACTCACTATTATTCCACACATACAATCCCAACATAGAAGTTCCATTATCTACCCCATTTTTTTTTTGGCTTATGAAGTTGACAATTAATATTTTTAAAGCAAAAATGCAAGGATATAGGCACTCCTACAGACTACCAATAGGAATGGACATTTTTTGCAGAGTAATTTGACAGCATGTTTCAGAGCATAATATTTGGCTCAACCGTAAAAGTATATCATATCTTTGTACCCAAATTTCCACTTACAGGAATTTTTCCTAAGGAATGAACTAAAAATTTACATAGAAATTCACATATCTCAAGGGTATTCTCTGAAGTACTAGTTGAAATATTTAAAGATTGGAAATAACAGAATTTCCGCCTCCAAATAAATTACAGAGCTTTAACAGAAGGGAGTACCATGCAGCCACTGAAAACAATGTTTTCAAGGAGGGGAGGTAGCTAGCACATCAATGAAAATAGGAGGAAAAGACTCTAAGAAGAAAGGGCATGAATGCAAGTATGGAGTCAAGCAAGCACAAATCATATATGGGCAAAGGGAAATAATTTATTCAGAACACTATTTGAGAAGAAACAGTGAGCGTTAAGGAAATCCCTAGTATGTGGGTGTACCATATGCATCACTGAACTTACCTGGGCAGCACTGCGAAGTTGGAATGAACGTAAGCTTTGGAGCCAAAAGACCTGGAATCTGATATTAAAACTCATCCTTTCATTTACTACCTAACAAGTTTGAATCTGAACCTCAGGTCCCTATCTGGAAAGCTGAAATAATAATACCTTTTCATACTACTATTATAAAAATGAAATACAATGATGTCTGTAAAGCACTGTGCATGCTTATGTCACAATAAGTACTAACAAACAGTTTTTTGTTATATAAAACCAGTATGCAAAAATATCAATTTTAAAAGAAGAGTGGAAGTAGAAAGGTACTGTTGTTAAAGATTTGCATGGTACTAATTTCTAAGTAAGTGTCTAAATTATATGCACCAATAAGCATGTACTGTGTACGTTTTTTCACCAGTGGAGTAGCACATTTCATTACCCACAATTGAGAATGCAATCATATACTGCCTCTTACTGTTTCACAGGAGAATTGATTGCTCTGTGATAATGTAAGCTGAAATTATTTAAAAATAGAATCTGTATTTCTGTTAGAAGTCTTTACAGCTTATAAAATACTCTTCTTCTGCTAATTTTAGTTGTGAGAGTGGCAATGTAGGTGTTGACTGCCTGCCTTATTGGTCAATCACTTGCCAAGACCTATACAAGTGAGAAAAGTAGACCTCATCTTTTAGTTTAGAGCTAGTGCTTTTTCAATTTTAGTTTAGAACTAGCGCTTTTTCAACTAGTGCTCACTGTTTCCTCTTTACACCATTTATTTGTATAAATGTTACCAATAACTAATCACTTTCACTTACTTATTTCATAGGTCCAATATGTGAGAGCCTTTATAGTCACTATGTATAAACTATCTGAACAAAGCTTATCTGAAAGAAAAACAACAGTGGAGAAACAATTATGTAACTAAAAATACCTATATTTTTATTTTAGAAGCTATTTAGGAAATTTTATCATAGTACGTTTATATCAAACATTTTCAGTAAAGCATAATTTTATTCAACTAAGTAGGTATTGTATAAGTGAGGTTCATTAGGTTTAAATAGAATGAATAGCAATTTAGCAAACATAGCAAGGAAGACACTGCTTTTATACTAACGTTATTAGTGTGTTAGCAAAGTAAAAAGGGTCAACTAAGGCTGAGAAGTTATTTCTAACTCTGACACTTCATGATGGCTGGCTTGATCACCACCACTACTGATATCATTTTTAAGTGTAGATTTTCATTTACTCAACACCTATTATTTGCCAATATTCAGCATTAATTTTCTAAAAATATGGTAAATTGAAGTACCACTAAAAATTTTATGTATCAATAGAACTTAAAAACTACAAAAATACATCCAAAGTTATTATCACTAGGGGAAAAGAAACCCAGACTCTATTTAATTCAATAGTGTGCTTTTCACCTATCTTCATGCAGCAAAGTAATTAAAGAAACGTACAAAAAGGCTTTCATCTCCAAAGAAAATAAAACAAGAAGAGGATTTAAGTAAAAACAAATTGTTTTTTCTTTCTTTCTTTCTTTCTTTTTTTTTTTTTGAGCAGGGTTATTTTAAGGAACACGTAAGGAAACAGTAGAACCTATTCCTAAGGGTATCTTTGAAAATTTCTTTAGGAACATGGATCAGATGCAAGGTTGCTTCATATCCTTTGATCTTCTAGCTTTCGTTACTCCGAAAAGAAAAGAAACATTTACTGAGTGTCTACTATGTACAAGATACTTTAGCGGGATTAAATTTAACACGTTTAAAATATATTTCGTACTAAGATAATTTTCAACGTTGGACTTTGCCACTAGGGGGCGTTGATCCCGTTTAATAAATTCCATTGAAGATTGGAAGAGCTTCAGGTTAAAAGTATGTCACACACTTGATTCCAAAATTTTATGGAATTGTATATTTAAATGGCCATCTTATTAACAGTCCTATAATTATGCTACAACATATTTTCTCTTTAAGATACAATGGCTGACTTAAGGGGTCAAAGTTAAATAGATCTCAGTAACATTTTCAGCTCAAACAAGATGAATTTTTCTGACAATGTGCCAACATATTATAGAGCCTGTTAGCCACAAACTAGTAATTTAACTAAAAAAACACATTAAACTTAATATTGGGTTTATGGCCCCATTCTTAAAATGGACTTTGATTAACTGCATTTTAAGTTAACCATTTTTTCATTCTGGTAAAAACAATCTATAAACAATTTCATGTGATTCTGTAAATGCCAGCACTAGGCTTTTCTTATGGAGCAGTGACCTTTTAAGGCATTTATATGATTAAAAGCAACGCATGATGCTCAATAAAGATCTGATAAACATTTATACTAACTAAATAAAATAAGGGTGGATGTAGAAACGCTTTAGTTGTATTGTATTAGAGATTATTAAATACAAATATACTAACATCTTAGAAAGTATATTAAAATGCTAATATAAAATAATAAAAGGTACATCTTACGTAAATAAAATGTACAGTACTATGTTTAAAGGAAAAATCTTTAATAAAACATTAACGAGAAGCCAAAAATGTTAAACTTTATGATGAATAAAAATTAAAGCATTCTATTAAAGTCATCTAGGTCTTTCTGTAACACACTGACTGAAATGCAGTAACTTAAAAATCCATCAGGGGCATCTTCAGGTTATCTGACCATACACATAAAACCTATGATAACTCTATTATATATAATGCCAAGTATACCAGTGTATTAATAAATACATAGAAGCGTTTGTGAGGCCTCTCAATTTTAAATAACCACTAAGGACAAAGTCAAATTAGACAAATACATTTTTATATAAGAAACCACTGTATAAAATTTCAAGTATTGAAAACCAATGTCAACAGAACTGCCAAGACAAAAACTGCTGATTCGGCAGTATTCCTAATGTCGGCCACACTGCAGGATAAGTCTTCCAAATTTTAATCAGTCTATTTATAGATGAATATCCTCTGTTAATGCCAAGTCTAGATCTGAAGACCTATAATCACTGAAATTCTAAAAGGAAATTAAAACTCCAGAATAATTACACTTTTAAACTGGTCTTAAATATTAATCTTAAACTGCTATTTTTCTGGTTTGGATTAGTGACCTAAATTAAGTTTTAAGTCAAATGCACACTTCTGATTTGTTCTGAGGAACTGTTTAATGTGTTCTGAAAGTTGTTTATGAAAGTTTGAAAAATGTGAAGTAAAATAACTCAGGGATAATAATTAGGAATAAACACATGAATACTGCCAATTCACAAAAGTAAATCTGTCTCAAGCACGGATTTTTCTTTTTTCTGAAAAAAAAAAAAAAAAGTATTTTCCATCTCACACAAATATCCCACCAAAACAAACAAACAAAAAATCTAAGTTTGTAATCTATCAGAGCTGACTAAACTTGGAAGTAGAGGGAGAAGGGAATTAGAGAAAGATGCTAAGAATGAAAACGTCTGTTTCAATAATTCCAGCTCCAAATCATTTACAGACCCAAAGTGATAAGAAAGCTCCCCAAAAAGGTGACTGAAAATACAAATCCGTTACTGTATTCTGGCTACTACACTCACTCAAAACTGCTACCATCTCTATACATTGTACCGATGCGTTCACGCTGAGCGCTACAAAATTACTGCCAAATAAGTAAAGAGTGCAACAGAAAGCCAGTTGCACCGGACTAAAAAATACCTTCAGAAACACTCATTCCCTTTCCTGCAGACAGCACGTGTTTAGCTCCTAAAAGCATCTCCCCCCATCAGGAGTGAGAATGGTGACCGTCCTCTAACCTAACCGAGGAGGATATTAAATGTGAAAGGGGATTTCAAGACGGGCTTAGGTTAACTAATCCACCAGCCAGCCCCACAGGGCAGACCAGAGCTGTCAACAAATTAGGACCACAGCACAGTGAACAGTGCTACAAATGGGTGGGGGGTGGGGGGTGGGGGTGCGAGGGTGCGCGTGCCCTGGAGACTGGGGAACGGGGGGCACAATTTTTTAAATGCAATCTTTAAACACGGAAAAACCCAAGGCCTGGGTTTCTCGACCAGCCTCCAAATCGCGATCCCACGGACTGCGTGGGGAAGGAGGGACCCAATCACCAGGCCGCGGGGATGTGGGCACGGGTGAGGCGGCCTCCCGCACCTGCGCGCCCACCCCTGCGCCGAGGACGCGCACCAGACACTCACGTTTTCTGCACCGGCTTCCGCCGCTTGCGACTGGCGTAGGTGATGCTGGCGCTGCTGCTGTTCATGGTGCCCGGCTGGCGGCGGCTTCTCCCCGGGCGCGGGCGCGGACAGCCCGGTCCCCGGGACCCGGCGGCGACCGGGACGACGACGGCGGCGGCGGCGGCGGCCGGTGCCGGGTTCCACGCAGCCGCGCCCGCTCCACCTGCACCCTCCCCGGGCGGTGGCAAAGACGCCGCACCCCAAGAGCCTTGGCTCCCGCTGCCCCGAGTCCAAGTGCGCCGCCCGGGCCTGGCGCCGGCGGTCGAGGGGCGGAGACCGGTGAGCCGGGCGACGCAGGTGCCGTCTATACGGGCGGAGGCGGCGCAGCGTTGCCCGCAGGTGAGGCGGCCCGAATGGAGGAGGAGCCTGGGCCGCCTGTTTGGAATCCCAGCCTGGGTCGCGCGCTCTGGCGCCGCGCCCCGTGACCGTCGCCGCGGCCCCTTGGGTAAGGGAGGCGACGCCGCGCTGCTCCCGGGGCTTCCCCGATCCCGGGTACTTCCCGCCTTTGGAGCTCGGACTCCGGCCGCCGCTCTCGGTGCCACCAGCTTCCGCTCGACCACGCGTCTGCCTCTGGTCTGAGCCGGTGGTCCCCGTAACGCTCTCGGAACCTAGCGTCGAGGGGACTCGACAGGCGCTGCCTCCCGCCGCCGCTTGCACCGGCTGAATGGCAGAAGCGCCCCCGACTCCTCTCTGGCCCCGCCCCGCCTCGTGGCCCCGCCTCTCGCGGCCCCGCCCCCTAGCAGCCCCGCCCCGTTCTACTTGACTCCGCCCTTCCTTACAGTTCCCTTGAGGGCCCCACCCTCTCGGCACGTGATGACGCAAGGCGTAATGACCCCCTCCCCCACCCCCGGTATCCATGTTCTTGAGGTCAAGGGAAGGAGTCTGTGGACACATTTCCAGTCCAGAAAGACGTGTGACAACAAATTATGTGTAGCTAAACACTTTGTAATTAGACAGTCTCAAGGATAGAAATGCCAAATAGTGAGCTTAAATTCACCTATGTAAGAGACAGTGATGCAGCTAATTTTGGGCTAAGAATTACAGTGAGCTGGCAGAAAACCAGTGGAACTATAAATTTTCCTCGAGAAGAAATCTTCAGGAGGCCACATCTGAGTTGAACTTGAAGGCTAGGCGTTTACTTGTCTTTTTGTTTGGGTTTGGTTTTCGTCTCCATACTAGACAGTATAGTATTTTTTCCCCAGCCAGAATAACTTTGTTAATCTATAGTCAGATTTCAGTAAGGTAGAAAGGAAGGAAGAAAGGCAGCAGGAGGCATTTGAGGATAAGTTGTCTGGTATGGCTGGGGAGAGGAGCTGGAAGTGAAATTCAGGAATTCTAGGATCAAATCATAAAGCTTTGATCAAGAGTCCAGATTTTATTCTGCAGTCAATGGAAACATTTTAAGGATCCACAGCAGGAAAATGACATTCTGGTGTCTTGGAAAAGTCACTCTGGAATGAAAGTGCAAACTAGATTACAGGAGAGCAAGATTGGATGCAGGGAGAGTAGTTAGGGAGTTGTTGAAGTAGTCCAGGTAAAAATCCAGGGAAGTGACAGTGGGATAGAGAAAAAAAAAGAAAGAATAGATAAGGAAATAGATGACGAGAGGAGTATGTTTTGCTTGTCAGGAGCAGAAGGGCAACCAGACTAAGATGTCTAGATGAAATCTCACACCATATCCATTCCTACATTTCAGAATGTCATCAAACCATTTCCACCTGGTGAGTTTGTTACCTCAAATTCAGAACACTGATAAATTGAACATCATTTTCTTTAGCTGAAACCTTGTTCTGTCACTGGCTCAACCATCCTCCAATGAACCTATGAAACATCTTCAACTCCCCTACCACTTACATCTAAATATTCCAGCAAATACTATTAAATTTTGTGCTTAGCAACATCCCTAATTCATCTTCCTCCACCTTATTCTTCAAAAATAACACCGAGAGTGCCCAACTCAAATGCCATATCATTTGCGATTCCTATCCAAATATTGTGGATAATTACCCCCTCCATACATTAATTCAATTAAGAGATATTTTGAAGGTAATGCCTGTGTGCCAAGATTGTTCTAGCACTGACGAGACAATGGTGAACAAAAACAGAAAAGTACCATACTCTCAGGAAATACTGTAATGGAGAAGTACACGATTCAGTATGGTCTTCTAGTAGAGAAATTTGACCTAGTCATTGAGACAAAGATAAGCTTTCGCAAAATCATGACAGTTGAGTTGCGGTCTGAAGGATAAAGTCTTAGGAGAAAAGAGGGGAAGGGCATTCCAAGCCAGTGAAATAGTACAAGCAACATCCGTTTAGTGGGAAGGAGCCTGGTAAGTAGTATGATGGACTAAAACAAGTTCAGGATGAGCAGGGGAGAAGGGCACAAATGATCAAATTTGTGTTTCAAAATATCACCATATCTGCAGAGTGTAGAACAGATAAAAGAGGGAGGAGCAGAAAGGAATGGAAATGATACTCCTTAGGAAACCATTAGCAGTAGCCCAGCCAAGGGATGACAATTACTGATACAAGGGTGGAGGTGATAGTGTAGATGGAAAAAAAGTGAATAGGTTCCACAGAATTTGAGGAGGTCTCGAAAGATGGAAAGGATGAATATATGACAGTGACAGAAGAGGATGTGTCAAAAACACAATAATAGCTTTTTGGACTATGTATCAGGCTATGTAATAATGGCATGTGCTGGTGGGAAATTATTAATTTAGCTTGGATCTCTTATGTTTGAGGTACCTTTGAGACATCAAAGGTGTCAAGTAGGCTGTAGGATATATAGGTTTGTAACTCAAAGATGTGTGAGCTGGAGAATATCTCAGAAATCATCTGCATTTAAGTGACAAAGAAGAGATTATGAAGGTTGTAGGGTGCAAATATATGCTAGAAAAGGAGGACTGGGCACCAAAAAACTTCAGTATGTAATATCTAATTGCTGGATAGAAGATTATGGTGCTGTAAAACTGAAAAAGAGTTGCTAGAACGGTAACAAGAAAATAAGGAGACTTTTGTCATGGAGGACAAAGTGGAAAAATGTCACAGTGGTTCACAGTATTGAATGCTGTTGAGAGGTTCAAATAAGATGAGAACTGGAAATGTCCCTTTTGGCTTCTCAAAATGGGATAATTTGTAACTTTAGTGAACACTGTTGGTGGACTAATGGACCTACAAATCACACGGAAGTGCGAACAGAATTGAACTGGAGATGAGGAGGTGACATTGGCAAACACAGACAATTGTTTTTTTAAAAAAGTTTGTGAAACTGAGAGACCTAGGATGGCAGCTAGGGGGAGTAAAGGGTTAAATTGGGATTTTTTATTTTTATTTTTATTTTTTAAGTGGGTGGTACTTAAGCAGATGAGAGAGAGGTGAGAGAGAGATTGAAATTGACTGTGTAAAAATGACAAAGAACATTAAGAAGAAGAACTGGTACTAAAAATAGTAAAGGCAGGAGGGAAAGAGTGCCAAAGCAGAAAGGGGGAGTTAGGATAACTGTAGTTTTTATAATAACAGAAACAGCTCCTCTAGTGCTTTACTCTTCGAAGTGGTCCACAGCTTCTCATGAGAATTATGAGAAATGCAGAATCTCTGGGTGTCCTTACTGACTCAGAATCTGAATTTAATAAGATCGCCCAGGTGATTCAAAGGTACACAAAGTTCGAGGAACATTACTCTACAAGCTGGGGGACAGAAGAGTGGTGGGTGAGATAGAGAAGGCTGATAATTTTGGATCAGAAAGATAAAGAAGGTGTGATGAGGAGGTAGCATGACCGACAAAGGGACAGGTGTGTTTTGTGGGTGATGGTTTTTGTTTTATTTTAATTTTACAAGACTGTAAGGTAAAAGTGATCCAGGATATGACAATGGGGAACTAGGTGGACATCAACACTGTATCCTGTATATGTGATGAAAGAAAATAATTAGGCACCATTTGGGAGCTGATAGCCTTGGGGAGAGCTAGATTTTAGTTTAAGGCAAAAGGTGGAATGAGTTCCCAAAGAAGACAGTGCATACAGGGGAGTTTGCTGTTTATGGATTAGCAATTCCAAGGGCACAGAATCAACCATCTTTATCTTACCTTCTCTTTTATTTCCCCATCTCTGTATTATTATCCAGAGCCACTCTGTCTAAAATGTATAAGGTGTAAACAAATAATTTCCTCCTTGCATAGGAACTTTAAGGGTGAAAAATGCATAACAAAACATAATTTATCGATTCTGTACCTTAAAGTGCTTTTTCAGAAAAGGGATATACTAAATGTACAAAATCCCATAAATCAATCTTAATCTACTGTTTTAAAAAAAGTCCACCCTTTTTAAGGTTGTTAGTTATTTAATACAATCCTTTGCTATCTTATTTTGTCCTACTTCCATATCCCTATTTCCTGTTTGACTTTAGGATTCTGTTTGACTTTATTTTACTAATTGATCTTTATACCAGGATTAAAATAGAATATCAATAAGATTTTCAGAATTCATTTCATTTTAATACTGACATCATGCACTTCCCTTAAAATTTGTGCTTACTATGTCAATAAAATCAGGCTTTGTAGTAGAATGCCATTAAAAAAAAAAAAAAGAATGAGTTGCCACTTTCTAGAAACTATCACCTTCTACTTCTAATATCACCACTGTAGAACATGGTTCTCAAAGTGTGGTTTGTGGCCTTTGCTAAGACTTTAAAATTTTCTATGAGCAATTTTTATGTAATAACATGGCTTTTTCTGCTACAAAGCTACAGTAATCAAAACAGTATGGTACTGACACAAAAACAGAAATATAGATCAATGGAACAGGACAGAAAGTCCAGAGACAAAGCCACGCACCTATGGGCACCTAATCTATTACAAAGGAGGCAAGGATATACAACGGAGAAAAGACAGTCTCTTCAATAAGTGGTGCTGAGAAAACTGGACAGCTACATGTAAAGGAATGAAATTAGAACATTCTCTAACACCATATACAAAAATAAACTCAAAATGGATTAAAGACCTAAATGCAAGATCCGATACTATAAAACTCTTAGAGGAAAACATCGGCAGAACACTCTCTGACATAAAGCACAGCAAGATCTTTTCTGATCCACCTGCTAGAGTAATGAAAACATAAACGAGTTCTTCCCTGGTGGCACAGTGGTTAAGAATCCACCTGCCAACGCAGGGGACACGGGTTCTAGCCCTGGCCCGGGAAGATCCCACATGCCGCGGAGCAACTAAGCCCGCGTGCCACAACTACTGAAGCCTGCGCGCCTAGAGCCGTGCTCTGAAACGAGAAGCCACGACAATGAGAAGGCCACGCACCGCAACAGAGTATCCCTGACTCCCCGCAACTAGAGAAAGCCTGCGTGCAGCAACAAAGACCCAACACAGCCAAAAATAAAAACAAATAAATAAATGTATTTTAAAAAAAGAAAATATAAATGAAAATAAATAAATGGGACCTAATTAAACGTAAAAGCTTTTGCACAGCAAAGGAAACCATAAGCAAAATGAAAAGACTTGACTTCCCTGGTGGCGCAGTGGTTAAGAATCTGCCTGCCAGTGCAGGGGACGTGGGTTTGATCCCTGGTCTGGGAAGATCCCACATGCTGCAGAGCAACTAAACCTGTGTGCCACAACTACTTAACCCGTGGCTCTACAGCCCATGAGCCTTAACTACTGAAGCCCACGCACCTAGAGCCTGTGCTCCACAACAAGAGAAGCCACCGCAATGAGAAGCCTGCACACCTCAACGAAGAGTAGCCCCTGCTCCCCGCAACTAGAGAAAGCCTGCGTGCCACAACAAAGACCCAATGCAGGCAAAAGTAAATAAATGAAATAAATAAATAAAAGTGTTTTTAAAATCATGAAAAGGAATGTTTAAAAAAAAATGAAAAGACAACCCACAGAATCGAGAAAATATTTGCAAATGAAATGACTGACAAGGAATTGCCAGAATATACAAACAGCTCATGCAGCTCAATATCAAAAAACAAACAAAAAACAAAAAAACCCAAAACAAACAACCCAATCAAAAAATGGGTGGAAGATCTAAATAGACATTTCTCCAAAGACGACATACAGATGACCAAAAGGCCCATGAAAATATGCTCAGCATCCCTAATTATTAGAGAAATGCAAATCAAAATTACAATGAGATACTAAGTCACACTGGTCAGAATGGCCATCATCAAAAAATCTACAAACAATAAATTCTGGAGAGGGTGTGGAGAAAAGGGAACCCTCCTGCACTCTTTGTGGGAATGTAACTTGGTACAGTCTCTATGGAGAACAGTATGGTTCCTTAAAAGACTGAAAATAAAGCTACCATATGATCCAGCATTCCCACTCCTGGGCATATATCTGGAGAAAACCATAATTCGAACAGATACACGTACCTCAATGTTCATTGCAGCACTATTTACAATAGCCAGGGCATGGAAGCAACCTAAATGTCCATTGACATAGGAATGGATAAAGAAGATATGGTACATATATACAATGGAATATTAGCCATAAAAAAGTGAAATAATGCCATTTGCAGCAACATGGATAGAGATGGTCATACTGAGTGAAGTAAGTCAGAGAAAGACAAATGATATGATATGATACATATGATATCATATGATACAAATCATATGATACCGCTTATATGTGGAATCTAAAAAAAAATGGTACAAATGAACCTATTTACAAAACAGAAATAGAGTCACAGATGTAGGAAAAACACTTATGGTTACCATGGGGGAAGGGGGGGAGGGACAAATTGGGAGATTGGGATTGACATATACACACTACAACTAATAAGAACCTACTGTATAGCACAGGGAACTCCACTCAATACTCTGTAATGACCTATATGGGAATAGAATCTAAAAAAGAGTGGATATATGTATAACTGATTCACTTTGCTGTACAGCGGAAACTAACACAACACTGTAAATCAAATATACTCCAATAAAAATTAATTTAAAAATAAGATAAAAATAAAATCACACCTTCCAAAAAATGACTTTTTCTTATAAAATTAATTTGCCTCTAAGAGTTTATGAATATTTGACTGCCTTTTCCAAAGCAACATTATCCTTTTATTTAGTTTAGGTGAGATTACTTTCTGAGGTTTACGACGCAGCTTTATATCTGTGGGTTCTTTTTTCCTGCTAAATGTTACGAGAAAAAGAAATAAGTTTTAGGAATGCTACTATAAATAGCAGCTGTTTTACAATAAAAAAGAACTGAAATGAATGCTAACCTTATTCTGTCAGAGTATGTGCATTTATTCATTTCATCCAGCAAGGTTTTAGCTTCTATAATATACCAGACCGTGGGATGTGGTGCTGGTACCAGACATATTCCTAGCCTCTTAGAGCTTACATTCTAATGAGAGAGAGAAGTTATACAAGTAGTTATACAAATAAATATATAATTGCCGCTATGAGATGAGTACTCTGAGAATGTGTAATAGGTGAATTTGCCTTGGTTAAGGGAGGCTGCCCTGAGGCGAATTGTGAGACACGGGTAGGCATTTTGTAGGTGACATGGGGAGGGAAAGTGCACCCCAAGCAGACAGACATTTATTACAATTTTTACCTTCTTTTCAATCCTGCAGCTTCTTACCCCAGGCCTTCAGAATGATCTATTTCACTTATCCTCTGCTTCTACATTTTACATCACATATTACATTTACATTAAATATTTTAGAGAGCATAGCCCATCCTTCACAAACTGTGTACTGGGGCACCCCAACAAACTCAAAGGGGCACCTCTTAGACCTTACATTCATGGGCTATTTAAAATTTTCAAGGCCAACACAGTGACATCAGTTGGATACCATGCAAAACACTACCACCAATTAGATTAGACCTTCAACATGAAATTGTACTCAGTCCTTTTTTTTTTTTTTTTTTTTTTGCGGTACTTGGGCCTCTCACTGTTGTGGCTTTTCCCATTGCGGAGCACAGGCTCCGGACGCGCAGGATCCGCGGCCATGGCTCACGGGCCTAGCCGCTCCGCGGCATGTGGGATCTTTGCAGACCAGGGCACAAACCCGTGTCCCCTGCATTGGCAGGCGAACTCTCAACCACTGTGCCACCGGGGAAGCCCTGTACTCCAACCTTCTGATGACATCTTTTAAGGCAGGGTTTTGTAAGTTTATGTTATAAAACACAAGAACCATGGGAAAATGCCTGTGGAACAGGCAATGAGGACACCGGTTTCCCATCCAATTCCAAGGTTTCAGAATTTGTAAAGTATCCAATAAACATGAACACGCCATTAAGAACATAACAAAAAGTTTTAGAAATGTATGTGTATTATTTTTTTTTAATAGCAACGAAGTTGTTAGGACAGACATACATAATAAGTTTGGACCTAGCTACTTAATAAATGGAATTGTTGGGTATTTCTTTTAGCCTCCACACCATGAAAACACTTCTGAGATAACAGGAGAGCCATGAACTGGGAAAGTCTGGGAATCTTTGGCATAGCTAAACCCTTCATTAACAGATGAGAAACCTGAGATAAATTACCCTGCTAATCAGAGCCTAGAATTGAGATCTTGTGACTTCTTTCCAGTCAAAAATACATAATTTATCTCACTGTGAACTGGTTTGATTCATTTCTTGAAAAATAATCAGTTTACGAGTTGCTTGCTCTAACACAAAATAACAGACATAAGTAACTAAGGGCTATTTCTAAATGCATAATGCCCTCTTTCCTTGCTTGGATATGCTACACAATGTCACAGTCAGAAGCCAAAAAACAGTAATCCTTTTTTTTTTTAACACCTTTACTGGAGTGTAATTGCTTTACAATGGTGTGTTAGTTTTTGCTTTAAAACAAAGTGAATCAGCTATACGTAAACAGATATCCCCATATCTCCTCCCCCTTGCATCTCCCTCCCACCCTCCCCTATCGCACGCCTCTAGGTGGTCACAAAGCACGGGGCTGGTCTCCCTGTGCTATGCGGCTGCTTCCCACTAGCTATCTATTTTACATTTGGTAGTGTATATAAGTCCATGCCACTCTCTCACTTTGTCTCAGCTTACCCTTCCCCCTCCCCGTGTCCTCAAGTCCATTCTCTATGTCTTCATCTTTATTCCTGTCCTGCCCCTAGGTTCTTCAGAACCTTTTTTTTTTTTTTAAGATTCCATATATATGTGTTACCATACAGTATTTATTTTTCTCTTTCTGACTTACTTCACTCTGTAAGACAGACTCTAGGTCCACCCACCTCACTACAAATAACTCAATTTTGTTTCTTTTTATGGCTGAGTAATATTCCATCCTATATATATATATGCCACGTCTTCTTTATCCATTCATCTGTCAATGGACACTTAGGTTGCTTCCATGTCCTGGCTATTGTAAATAGAGCTGCAATGGACATTGTGGTACATGACTCTTTTTGAATTATGGTTTTCACAGGGTATATGCCCAGTAGTGGGATTGCTGGGTCGTATGGTAGTTCTATTTTTAGCTTTTTAAGGAACCTCCATACTGTTCTCCATAGTGGCTGTATCAATTTACATTCCCATCAACAGTGCAAGAGGGTTCCCTTTTCTCCACACCCTCTCCAGCATTTATTGTTTGTGGATTTTTTGATGATGGCCATTCTGACTGGTGTGAGATGATACCTCATTGTAGTTTTGATTTGCATTTCTCTAATGATTAGTGATGTTGAGCATTCTTTCATGTGTTTGTTGGCAATCTATATATCTTCTTTGGAGAAATGTCTATTTAGGTCTTCTGCCCATTTTTGGATTGGGTTGTTTGTTTTTTTGATATTGAGCTGCATGAGCTGCTTGTCAATTTTGGAGATGAATCCTTTGTCAGTTGCTTCATTTGCAAATATTTTCTCCCATTCTGAGGGTTGTCTTTTCGTCTTGTTTATGGTTTCCTTTGCTGTGCAAAAGCTTTTAAGTTTCATTAGGTCCCATTTGTTTATTTTTGTTTTTATTTCCATTTTCTCTAGGAGGTGGGTCAAAAAGGATCTTGCTGTGATTTATGTCATAGAGTGTTCTGCCTATGTTTTCGTCTAAGAGTTTTAGAGTGTCTGGCCTTACATTTAGGTCTTTAATCCATTGTGAGTTTATTTTTGTGTATGGTGTTAGGGAGTGTTCAAATTTCATTCTTTTACATGTAGCTGTCCAGTTTTCACAGCACCACTTATGGAAGACACTCTCTTTTCCCCATGTTATATTCTTGCCTCCTTTATCAAAAATAAGGTGACCATATATACGTGGGTTTACCTCTGAGCTTTCTATCCTGTTCCATTGACCTATATTTCTTTTTCTGTGCCAGTACCATACTGTCTTGATTACTGTAGCTTGGTACTATAGTCTGAAGGCAGGGAGCCTGATTCCTCCAGATCCGTTTTTCTTTCTCGATATTGCTTTGGCTATTTGGGGTCTTTTGTGTTTCCATACAAATTGTGAAAGTTCTTGTTCTAGTTCTGTGGAAAATGCCATTGGTAGTGTGATAGGGATTGCACCGAATCTGTAGATTGCTTTGGGTAGTAGAGTCATTTTCACGATGTTGATTCTTCCAATCCAAGAACATGGTATATCTCCATCTGTTTACATCACCTTTAATTTCTTTCATCAGTGTCTTATAGTTTTCTGCATACAGGTCTTTTGTCTCCTTAGGTAGGTTTATTCCTAAGTATTTTATTCTTTTTGTTGCAGTGGTAAATGGGAGTGGTTCCTTAATTTCTCCTTCAGATTTTTCAGCATTAATGTATAGGAAGGCAAGAGATTTCTGTGCATTAATTTTGTATCCTGCTACTTTACCCAATTCATTGAATAGCTCTAGCGGTTTTCTGGTAGTATCATTAGGATTCTCTATGTATAGTATCATGTCATCTGCAAACAGTGACAGTTTTACTTCTTCTTTTCCGATTGGGATTCCTTTTATTTCTTTTTCTTCTCTGATTGCTGTGGCTAACACTTCCAAAACTATGTTGAGTAAGAGTGGTGAGAGTGAGCAACTTTGTCTTGTTCCTGATCTTAGTGGAAATGGTTTCAGTATTTCACCATTGAGAATAATGTTGGCTGTGGATCTGTCATATATGGCCTTTATTATGTTGATGTAAGTTCCCTCTGTGCTTACTTTCTGGAGGGCTTTTATCATAAATGGGTGTTGAACTTTGTCGAAAGCTTTTTCTGCATCTACTGAGATTACCACATGGTTTTTATCCTTCAGTTTGTTAATGTGGTGTATCACATTGACTGATTTGCATATTTTGAAGAATCCTTGCATTCCTAGGATAAACCGCACTTGATCATGGTATATGATCCTTTTAATGTGCTGTTGGATTCTGTTTGCTAGCATTTTGTTGAGGATTTTTGCATCTATGTTCATCAGTGATATTGGCCTGTAGTTTTCTTTCTTTGTGACCTCTTTGTCTGGTTTTGGTATCAGGCTTATTGTGGCCTCGTAGAATGAGTTTGGGAGCGTTCCTCCCTCTGCTGTATTTTGGAAGAATTTGAGAAAGATAGGTGTTAGCTCTTCTCTAAATGTTTGATAGAATTCGCCTGTGAAGCCATGTGGTCCTGGGCTTTTGTTTGTTGGAAGATTTTTAATCACAGTCTCAATTTCAGTGCTTGTGATTGGTCTGTTTATATTTTCTATTTCTTCCTGGTTCAGTCTCAGAAGATTGTGCTTTTCTAAGAATTTGTCCATTTCTTCCAGGTTGTCCATTTTATTGGCATGGAGTTGCTTGTAGTAATCTCTCATGATCTTTTGTATTTCTGCAGTGTCTGTTAATACCTTTTAAGCTAATATTAATCTTAACACTGATAGGAAAACTACAATAAAATGTAGGAATAATTTGTTGTTGGTCAAAATTACTTCTATTTACTTAGGAAGAATGCTTTGTCGTAAAAAAGTCAAGATTTTTAACAAATGAAAAAACGTTCTCTGTTAAAATATTAACGTGTATTAGGTTTAGATTTTAACTTTTGCTTGCTGGACCTTTTATTCTTATGACATTTGATTATGAAAAAGTTATTAAGAAGCTTTATATTTTATGTGCTAAGATTCATATCTGACAAACAGTTTATTAAATACTGTATATGTATAAATATCTTGTGCTTAAAGTTATTTAGCTTTTGATATAAATATATTTAAGATTTACATAACAATGCATATTTTATGCATTTAAAATCATGATATAGAAGATACTGAAATGAAGTTCAAATATATTTATATTAGATAAATATTTTAAAAGAAAATTATATTAACATGATAAGAAAAACTTAAGGAAATATAAATTATTATGACACTCTGTCCTAAAATCTATAATTTAGATCTGCTAAACTTTAAAAGACTAGCACATTCTTATGCATATTAAAAAACAAAAACGATGTATCCTTTGTTGAAAATATTTAACTTGAATTTAATCATTCTGTAGACAGTGACCCTCAACTTTTATTGTACACTGTGATCTCCAGGGAGCTTTAAAAAATATTGATGCCTAGGGCCCTTTCAAGAGATTCTGATTTAGTTGATTTAGGTTGTGGCCTGGATATCAGGACTTTTAGAGGTGATAATTGTGTTGTGGTTGTGAATGAGATCTCAGGAAATGCATGCTGCAACATTTAAGTATGAAATATCCTGATGTCTGCAACTTATTTAAGAAAAAAATGTATTTGCACATATATATGTATATTTATATGTATACACAATTGTGAAGGGAATATAGGCATTTGTTGTGTTAGTCTTGCAATTTTTCCATATGTTAAAAAGGTTCAAAATAAAAAGAGAAAAAAAATAAGAGCAAAACAAACAGCCATTTACCCTCGAGTTTAGAATTCCCAGACAAAATAATTCTTTGAGACCTGATAACTGTTTCAGTGAGACCAGGACTGATACATTACCCACCCAGCTCTTACATGAGATAAAGCTTTGGAACTTTCTCTAGCCCTTTATATTCCAGGAAACATATTGAAGATAAGCGAAAGAAGACACAAATGAAATTTCTGCACTCCTCTGGTTTGAGAACAAACTTAGAAGCCGAGATTCCCATTTTGCACCATCTGTGGACTGAAGGATGTATGTGTACAGTAGTTAGTTGTGCATTTGAAGAACTTAGCTGGTTTACGTTAACAACAAATTATTCATTTTGCTGTATCCACCAGTTACTTACATATACTAAAACGCTAATAGTTTCCATTACCTTACAAATATTTTTCACTTGTTCTTGTGCTATAAATTTGAAATGTCTTCGTTATCCACTTTTTTGCTTACACTCCCTGACTTGCATAAGACATTACCGTGCATCAGTAATCAGGATTTATGTCTGTAAGGCTTACATGCTAAATTAATAGCTTTTTAAAAATCTTTTGGGGGTGGGCTTCCCTGGTGGCGCAGTTGTTGAGAGTCCGCCTGCCGATGCGGGGGACACGGGTTTGTGCCCCGGTCCGGGAGGATCCCACATGCCGCGAAGCGGCTGGGCCCGTGAGCCACGGCCGCTGATCCTGCGCGTCCGGAGCCTGTGCTCCGCAACGGGAGAGGCCACAACAGTGAGAGGCCCGCGTACAGCAAGGAAAAAAAAAAAAAAAAAAAACTTTTGGGGAAATTGTTAACTTGCACCCCAAGTTAAATCTTTTGACATTAATGCTATGCCAAACAAGTATAATAAGGAAGGCTCTCAGGACCCTCCTAAAGCAACGTCTATATCAAGCATCAGAAAAATCTGCCATTACCTGATTGGTAAGTAGATAGTGATAAAGGAGATCTGATTACATAATTAATCAAGGGGATGTAGCTGAGGGTGGAGTGTCCTGTGTAACATTGGGTTCTCCACCCTTCCCTTCTAAGGCAGGGTGAAAGAATTTCCCTTGTAAAACTGTAAACTTCAGTTGAGTTGCTTTCCTGCCTGGACATCGATCGACTTCCCATCTGCCTTAAGAGTGGCAAGGAGTCCTGATGGGAATGGCTTAGAAGGATTCAATTTATTCCCAGCTTTTGGATAAACCTTGCACATTCTTTTCGTACCTGCTTCAGGCTGAATCCACCCTGGTTATCTGGGTCTATAAATAAAGAATCACATAAAACAAATGTGTTTCTGAAAAAAAGCATGGAAATCAATAATCGTTTTGGAGTACATTGGTATTTGATGGAATACCATCTGGATTATTTTATAATGTAAACAATCCTTATCTAAACTCTTCAGGAAATAGGATTTTCAATTATTTAATTTATTAAACATTATAGTTTTCCATATTTACTTATTTAAACTAAGATTTTGTGATCTAAGATTTATGTCAACTTTTTACATGATTCTTTGAAGCAAAGCATCACTACCACCAGCACCCAAACATACACCTGTGTTAATCAAAATACCAATCTAAATCCTGCTAGGGTGTTTTGACAGTAGATGAAAAGCATATGAAAGATAAAAAATGCAAACTTTAACTCTTTTTATTCTTGAACAGCTCAGAGTTAAATGCTAACTTGGGCAAGAACTGAATGATTTTTTATGTAGTAACATGAATTTAACCCCTTCTTTTAATTTTCACATAGTATTATCAAGTCTAAATATACAAGTTATCTAGTAATTTATATTTTTCTTTTAATGTATAGATAAGAAATTTCTGTACTTATATCATTAAATGTGCATATAAAAATATGTTCCCAAAGTTGCTGTAAAAAGCATTTGGAATGAAAGTTGTGATTTAATTTTTATTAATGATATATTACAGATACATTAAAATTTGTCCAAGTATTTTATTTGCATATTCCATATTTTTAATTTCAATATTGAAGTATACACTTAGGAAGATTTCTCAAAGAGAAGTTTCAGTCTTCTATTTTTCTTTTACGTAGATTAAAATTCAAGAGGATTTAGCACCCCATATCTTTTCTTTTTAAATGTTTTCCTTGCACCGTTAGCAGAAAATGCAAATTAAAATAAAGATGAGGTACAAATATTGCCGTATTCGCTGTCTTACCCAGCAGAAAGACAGCCACTAATGTATTCTAACGATGTCCTTTCCCCCGTTTTAATAAGAAGGCTTGTGTTGTTCTGACATTAAATGGATTAAGCAGCAAGCCCGCTGAGAAAAATACTCAAAGGTATTAAACCCTTGCTGTGTTGGTTTCACTGTAAGTACTGTAAAATAAGATTAAGTCTTAGTTTGGAAGAACAACTAGATTTGACATAAGACTAAAAGGTAACAATAATCACAGATGCCTGAATTAATGCTTCATTGAAAATATAATTAGCACAAGATTTGAAAATATGTCTCCTTTGGCAAATGTCTTCACAGAGTAATGAGTGCTGTAGACTGATGTAGTGGAAAGAGCACTGGGCAAGTGGCCAAAAATCTTTGAATTCAAGTTTGTTGCTCTAGCACTTGCTAGTTCTGTGATCTTGGGTAAGAAATTTCTAAAATCTTCAAATCACGTAAGGTGGATGTGGCCGGTTGAAACCATTGTCCACTTTGCAGTGTGCATCTCTGTACTGCAGAAGCTTGAAGGCTAAAATCTGCACTTCCCAGATTCCTGCACAATTAAAGTTGCAGATGCAAATTAGGTTCAGCCAATTAGATGCCCTTGTTAAGATTTAGAAGGCAGAAGTCAAGTGGAGGTCATCTTCCTGCCGCTTGCACTGTTTTCTGCTAATAAAGATTGTGAAGACATGATTTTTGTGTGATAGGTTCCAGCATCCAAGTTCTGCGTTTCATGGGTTTTGAGAGGTTGCTGCAGTGGCAGCAGTGGTTTCCTGATTCCTTACTTGTAGCTACAGCAGTGTGCGTTTGAACTCAAATTCTGTAGCGACTTCGGGATTCCTCACCTTTCTGACTGAAGCAGAAGTAGTGGTTCCGCTAATAGGTCAGTTCTGCCATGTTCTGGAAACATTTCTGGATGCCCAGCCTACAGCCTCCATCTCTAGCCTTTCCAATTATTTTGTAAGCTTTTAATGCCCTGTATTTAGTTTCCATCTACTTAAAGAACCTGGAGCTTATTCTGTTTCCTGTCCTGATACACACGTATGCAAATTTCATTTATACCTCATAGGGTCATTGAGAAAACCAAACAGTACTATCTAAGTGTATTTAATATTGTTTTCTTTTTTTTTTTTTTAAAAAAAAGGGTATTGACATGACAAGCGGCTGTTAAAAATGTCTCATGGTATTTTCTTGTCATTAATTTGACTCAGATAATATTGTTCTAAACAAATTTTGTGAAATATTGGTTCTGTTGGGCGAATAACACAGGGGCAGCAATTGCACATTCTATAGGTATCTAGACATTCGAAGTCTCTAGTCCTAAGAACGCCCACGAGTTTGAATGATACCTTTCTTATAAGTGAAACGAAAAATCTTCACTTCAATTTTATATTTTCCTGTTATTGTTACATTTTTATCGTAATAATTAGAAGCACTATGATGATTCTGTAAGTGGAAACGGACTGACAGACATAACTCTATGTCTGTCAAGATTTTGAGCAGATTTGGAAAAATTTTGCTCTGTGCTTTCTGACCTCATACTTTCTAAAGTAATAAAATAATCTTTCTTATCATCTTTTTCCCCCCAGAAACAGTTTTTGTTGCATCTGTGGAGCCAAGAGACCTTTTATCTTTAAACCAGCCCACATACCAAACCACCATTAAGGCACGAGTATTCTTTTTTTTTTTAATACATCTTTATGGGAGTATAATTGCTTCACAATACTGTGTCAGTTTCTGTTGTACAACAACTTGAATCAGCCATACGCATACAAATATCCCCATATCCCCTCCCTCTGGAGCCTCCCTCCCACCCTCCCTATCCCACCCCTCTAGGTGGTCACAAAGCACCGAGCTGATTTCCCTGTGCTATGTGGCTGCTTCCCACTAGCTATCTATTTTACATGTGGTAGTGTATATATGTCGATGCTACTCTCACTTCGCCCCAGCTTACCCCTCTCCCCAGCCCCCGTGTCCTCAAGTCCATTCTCTATGTCTACATCTTTATTCCTGCCCTGCCACTAGATTCATCAGTACCATTTTTTTCCTTTAGATTCCATATACATGCGTTAGCATATGGTATTTGTTTTTCTCTTTCTGACTTACTTCACTCTGTATGACAGACTCTAGGTCCATCCACCTTACTACAAATAACTCAATTTCGTTTCTTTTTATGGCTGAGTAATATTCCATTGTATACATGTGCCACATCTTCTTTATCCATTCATCTGTTGATGCACATTTAGGGGAGAACTGGAGTGTTTATCATAATTGAGGTCCAAGTGAATGAATTTAAGTCATAAGGGATCAAAACCATTCCTAGTTTCATCGATATATACATATAGATAGATAGATAGATAAATAGGTGTGAGTGTGTGTCTGTCTGTCTGTCTCAAGGGCACAGAAGAAGACACACATAAAAATGGAGATGAGTCAGGAGCCAGGCTGAAACCAGAGTGATGTAGCAAAGTCAGGAAATATATAACTGATTTGAAGAATATTCTATCAATCTCATAAAGTACTTGCTTGTGCCATGTGTTTGTTCCTTAACTTTTAAATTTTATCATATTATTTATAATTTTTTTCATTAATAAGCCATAATTCTCATGCAATTGAAAACCATGTTGGTGAAATGTTAAGTGCCTAATCAACATGTGTTTGAGTTGAATTTATATACTTAACACAACATAGCCTGAACATTTGATTGTTGAACTTAAACAACCTAAAAATTGCATTCGTGCTATGTTTAATTATTGGTTTGGTAACTGTCAAGTTTTCTCAGCTACAATGTTTCTTTTTTTCAGATGTCAATAACAAGTTTGATATATTGCTTGTAATTCGAGATAATCTAGGTAATTTGGTTTATATGCTGAAGCCAGATCACTTCATTAATTGTACAGTATAGGGCTTCCCTGGTGGCGCAGTGGTTGAGAGTCTGCCTGCCGATGCAGGGGACACGGATTCGTGCCCCGGTCTAGGAAGATCCCACATGCCGCGGAGCGGCTGGGCCCGTGAGCCATGGCCGCTGAGTCTGCGCGTCTGGAGTCTGTGCTCCGCAACGGGAGAGGCCACAACAGTGAGAGGCCCGCGTAACGCAAAAAAAAAAAAAATTGTACAGTATATTTATTTGATAGGCATAAAGGATGCATTCATTCAACAAATATTTAAGTACCTGAGTGCACTGAGTAATGGGGATAGCATCAAGAATAAGACATGGTCCTTGCCTCACTTTCAGAAAATATACTGAGTATTGGGATGAGGGAAGTGAACAGGAAATCACAATGGAGTGTGATGAGTTTGAGGATTATGGTAAACACAAGGTACCCTGAAAGCACGTAAAAAGGATGCCCAGTCTAACCTCGGGGGTTCTGAAGTGATAAGCTAACTGCTGAAGACCAGGCATTACCCAGCAAACAGGGCTTGAGGAAGTCAGGAAAAACCTGGGGCAAGGTCTGAAGACAGTGAAAGGAAAGTCTTGCTAGGTTCGTTAAAGGTTTAAAGACAGAGGCAAAATTATTTAATGACTTACATTTTTCTGCTGTTATATTCAGTTCTGATTCAGATTTCATTTGATTCTAGCTCGTATCTTAACATCTAACAAAATTACCTCAAACCAAAAGCACATACTGGGAATAATATATTTTAAAATAATATTTCATTGACAATTATTATTTCTAAAATGTTCTCAAGGGAAAAATTCTTTTCCTTCTGTTTTAGGGCACATTCCTAAGAGCTTGTTACAGAGGGAGTGCTCTCAGGAGAAGAGGATGTGAGAAGTAGGATTGGAAGGGGGAGGACCTAGGCAGGAGAGTGGTCGCAGCTGGAGCCAGCCTGGGATGTGAACTGTGTCACAGTCGGTCCCACCTAGAGGCAAGAAGCCTGGCTCGTGTCAGGGAGGAAGGAAGGATGGATAACCTCCTGGATGCGGGACACAGAGGCTTCCATAAAGCAGAGGGAAATGATAAGGAGAAGGGAAAGCAGTAAGCCTGGTCAGCCAACACTCAGAGCATCTGGGGGATGGGCGCAGCAATAGATCTTGAAAATAAAACAGAACTCTTCTAAGAAGACAAGAGGGACAGGCAAATGATTTTCCAGCCAACTGAATGGCATACAAGGTAGAGAAGTACAAGAGGAAAGCATGATGTATTGAGAAAAGGATCAGTAGTTTGATGTGACTAGATGCCAGAATGTGTTGGGAATGTGGTGACAACCGAGGGCTGAGAGGCAGCGTAAACGGGGCTAGAGTATGGACTTAATCCTCTAGCCACTGGAAATCATAGAGTGTTTTTAAGTAGTAAATGATCCTGTGCTTATCATATTTTACATGTTACTGCAGTGATCTGCTTCCAACGCTAAACTGTGATTATACTATAATAGAGACTGTGTAACAAAGTAGTCCGAAACTTGGATCCTAGAGACATACATGCCAGTTCAAAATGAGTTTTTCCAGCTACACAGATAGGTAATTTTCAATAGGTCATATACTCTCTCTGAGACTATGTCTCTTCATCTGTAAGCCTCACAGGTTTGTGATGAGAATTAAATAAAGTAATACAGGTGAAACCTGGAACATATTACATGCTCAGGAAATGAGAGTTATGAAAATATAGATAAAAATGTCTTTCAAGACTGTCCTGTCTTTCTAGTGCCAAATGCAGTGAGTGGGACTTCAATCAATATTTTAGAATGACAAAATGAGTTTAAGGGGTCAGTCCAGTATCATTTGGAAATACAGATCTAAAGCTTGAGAGTGAGTTAGGGCCTGGTAGCTAATGCCTATGAAGCAGGATGTCATCCAAATAGAAATATGAAATGAAGCTCTGACGGTTGTAAAGCTTCAACAGAGAAAGCAGAAAATAAAAAGTGAAGATTGCTCAGGAGGGAATACTGAGAGGAAAGCAACTTTCCATGGAGCAGTTTTTCATGGTTTAGGAGCACACAACCTTTGGAAAATTTGTGAAAACTCTGCACCCTTTTCCAAGGAGAATATGAACATTTGTAGAATGTTTTGTATGCAGTTTTAGGGATTTAGGGACACCAGAAACTTGTCCCAAGGACCCCTGGTTTAAGAAGTAAGGAAATAATGAAGAATAAAAAGATGAGACTTGGAAAGAGTAGGTAAGGAAAAAAAGTCCATACTGGGATATATATTAATTTAGATTGTACCTGTGGTGACTATTTAAGAACCTAGAATCTTTGCTGGTGATGTGGAAATAGGAAATCAGAACAATTGTTCAGCATTTGGATGGAGATCCTTATTTATCGACATGACCAAGTTCAAATCAAATACCTGGCAACCTTAAATTGGGCAAGGGAAATCCTCTTGCAGTGTTGACAACTTCATGGTCAACATTTCATGGACCTCCTCCGACTACACTGCTAGTCAAATACAAAGAGGAGACATCAGGCAAAGTATATTGTTCCTATATTGTTTTTCAAATGCATGTTTCTCATCATCATTAGAATGGCAAGCCCATAGCATGTGCAGAGAATGTTTTCTACTCAAGTTTATGAGAAAATCCTATTTAGACCTAGTGGTTTATGTATACTTCGTGATAGAAAAATCTTTTGTGAAGGCATGTTTCTTTCTTTCTGCCTAATTTAAATCTGTTTTCCATGTTTTACAGCCTAATCTCCTTATCTCTTTTTAAAAGAAATGGAAAGAAAGGTTAGAAGGTCCTTAAAGTTGTATTTCTAACTAGTTCCTATTGATGAAGTGAGGATATTCTTATAGATTCATTGGATTCTCATTTCTTTAGGCCAGAATGCTTTAGTAATTAACCAGTTTAATCCACTGTGGACACTTTACATCTTATTTTAACTGGTAGTAAAGACTAAGCCTGGACCTGACTTTTGTTCTGCCCTTTATACACAACTAAAATGAATTAGTCGAGGAAGCTGTGGTGAGGGTGAAGGGATACACTAGAGACAGATATGTGTTTTCTTGTGTATTTCAATAATTGTCCAGTCTTTATTAAGAACCTCCTGTGTCCTAGGAAATACGTTATGTGTTAAGAAGACAAAGATGAATATGGCACATCTCCTGTTTTCAAAAGCTCACTCTTAATCTAGTTGAGGAGTCAACATACAGATAATTATAATTCACAGAGGAGAAAAGGTTTAGCTTCCTTGGGGTTATGGGGATGGAGTGGTATCATGGAAATCACAAAGAAAAAGTGACACCTGAGAAAACATCTGAAAGATGAAATATGAATTTACATGAAAGACATGAAAGGGGAAGACAATTCCAGGTAAGGCGAACAGCATGTTCAAAGTCAGGGTGGCATAAATAAGCACGGTGTGTTCCTCAAATTACAGGAGGTTCAATGTTGTGGTATAAAAAGTGGGAGAGAGCATAAATGGGCTGCCAAATATTCTGCATCTTATGAACAAATTCCCGTGAGTTTGTAGATAGGTACTTGGAAGCAATAGTTGATTAATGAAAAATCTGAAGCTATATACTTGTTCATGTGAAAGTCTGCTGTGATTAATTTGTGATGTTTGTTTGGAGCTCTTGGTCTAAAAGGGGCAGTCTGGCTTCAAAAAAAAAAAAAAAAAAAAAAAATGATGGGAACGTATGTATGTGTATGACTGATTCACTTTGTTGTAGAGCAGAAGCTAACACACCATTGTAAAGCATTATACTCCAATAAAGATGTAAAAAAAAAAACCCAAAAAACAACTGTACTTATCCTGGGGAAATCATTGTCAAATGAAACTGGAAAGATAGTCTGGGAGCAGAGTATAAAGGGCCTTACAAACTATGGCAAAGCTTTTTTGTGTGTCTATGAGGTCCACGGGTTTCATTTTTTAAAATAAGCCTATTTTTTTTTCGAGCAGTTTTAGGTTCACAGGTCCATAGATTTTCACTAAGTAGTTATTAATGAATTCCATGATATTGTACAAATTATATTTGGAAAAATAACTGGTAGCATTTTGGAAATGAATAGGAAAAGACAAGACCAGTTAGGAGGTTATTGTAATCCAAAAATAAAGGCTATTTGGAATTGTTTTACAGGACCACACTTCAATGTTATGCCATCGATTTTTTTACTGAGAAACACTTTTAGAAATAAACATAAGTTACTGTATATGCCTCTGTGTTTTTATGAAAAACTGGTATAGATTTTTTAATATTCCATAGCTGGAAAATTACTCCTAGAACTCTGTACCAGGAAAAAAAAATTCTTCTCTTGAACTATATGATTCCTCAAATTAGATGAGTCATTTATCAAGTTACAAAAGAAAATAAAGTCATGTAGACTGTGGTCTATCTAAAGCCTGTGCCTTTTCCCAAAATGGAGAGCAGGTGACTAGAGCTGTTCTTGCTGGCTCAGGGTTAAGAGGCCCTGGTCCTGGCTGTTGGTCTTTAACCTTCCTTAGGGAGGACCAGTTTGAGGGTCATTGTTCCAAACAATGAGAATGAAGTAATCATGTTTCTCTTTTTCCCTTGTGAAGTAGGAAGCTCAGAGCTAAGGTTTATGTCTTGTCTTATACATTTTCCTGTCCGGGATTCTTTAATGTAGCATTTCTCCTCTTCCTCTTTGTTTTCTGTAATTATTTCAAGTTAGCATATCTGGGCTTAGAGTGGAAACAACCTCAAATTCATTAAGTTGATTGTATATACATTAATCAGTCAATCATTTGTTCTCTCAATTTGATGAAAATAGACTCTCAGTTACAGTTTCTCCAACAGTTAGAGGCTTTCCCTAGCTGTTAGAGGCAACTAGGGAATGACACAGGACAAACAGACCTCTATCCATCTCAGATAGCCTCAGCTGGACTCTGGGATCTAAAATGAACATTCAGTAATGTGAAAGATTATATAGGTAAAATACAAAACTGCTTGTGAATTCTGAGTTTGTGGAGCAAAAATGAATCGGTGCATTTTTTTTTAAAAATGCATTTTGAGAAAAACATTTGCCCACACCAGTTTCTATACCCCAAACCAACAGATGACACACATAAAACTGAAGCTAATAAAACTAATGACAGATATATCTATTTAGGACTATGGATTGTGACTCTCAGCCAGCTGTAGAATGATTTACTGGAACAACTGCTAAATCCAGTAGCTGCCTTTTTCATATCAACATTACAACAATTGGCAATAACTGTGTCTACGAAGCACGAGCTCGGGAAACTGGCAATATCATGTCCCAAAGCTAGGTTTGTAAAGGGCGCTACTCAATGTTAGATCAGATAAATGCCAACCTGAAAATTCATCTATGTGACAACTAACTCTGGAACCTTCCAATTCTCTTTAAATAGATCTGTAAATTTGCAGTAGGTACTCATTTGAAGGATGGGGAAAAAAAAGAACTTAAAAAGTAAATCTCCTCAGCCTTAACAAATGTTCAACAATTATTTTTGTTGAGAACCTAACATTTGCCAGACACCATATTAAGAGGCTCAAGGTTTACAAGATGAGCAGGACATTTAGATAATATGTAGACCTTTCATGGGAAAAGTAAGAAAAAAAAGCAAGAATGCCAGAAGTTAGGCATTTATTTTAGCATTGTTCCTCATGTTAGCATTAGAAATGCACTATTCTCTTTCAGTCTAACAGTACAATCCACAGCTTACATGGTTTTGCCAGGGAACAAAAGTAGGCATGTTGAGGAATACACTGATATGTTAATTTATTAAAAACTTCAATGCTGAGAATTAAGAAAAAAAGACTTAAAAAAATTTAAAATTTAAGAATATGAATGAACACAGTAAAATGGTATTATAACATAAAATTAATGTTATTTTACTGTTGCAGTTAACATTTATTGGGTGCTTACTATGTGCCAAACACTGCAGTAAGTGTTTTTTTAAAAATTTAACCTCATAACTAATCTGCAAAGCAGGTATTATTATTGGCCACAATTTTAGATATGAGGAGATGAGCCTTCAAGAGGTTAAGCGACTTAATTGAGACCTCACTGCCAACAGGTAGTGGAACTGAGATGGTAATATTAATACCATATGCTTCCACAGAACTCGGTATTTCCCTTATCATGATACTCCTCACGCTTCCTTGTAATTGCTTGTTTCGTATTTGTTTTCTGAAGGCAGAGTCTGTGTCTATCATATTTGACATTTTATTCTCAGAACCAAAGTACTTGCTATCCAGTATTAGTAGCTCGACAGTATTTGTCAAATGAATGAATCTACAACTTGAAGAATGAATAAACCCATGAAACAACACGACTTAAAGATTACAGAGAAAAATAATTGATTACTAACGTTCTTCAAGGGTTACAATATAGATGCCGATTCCCTGACATGATTACCCATACTTGACTTTTAAAACAGATTGCAGCTACAAAGACCGCAGAGGGACACATATGTTTGGCACAGAAGCTAGCCTTTCTAAGTAAAGCAGCCAAGTGCTCTGTTGTTGGAAGCTGAGCTGCGTGAAGGGCAGTAACTTTTTGGCAAAATCTAGAAATGACAACTAGAGATCATGAATCAATAGCTCTTAGGAGTAAGGATGACCTTGGCGTAGGACATTATTAGATAAACCGTCATTGTGGGAGGATATTTTTCTCCACTTTCTTAATTCCTCATGGAGTTACTCCCAACCCAAATAAGAACAAACAAAAGATAGATTGGTTGCTGTTGGACTGATCCTACCCTCCTGTAACAGAGAAGACAGGCGGGCACATGGTGATTGATTTAGAGAAGCCAGGTTAAAGGCAGGTGAGGATTAGTTCTACTGAGTGGAACTGCTTAATGTACTCAGGACTACTTAATCAACTTAATCCACTGAAAACTGGCATGGAAGTTCCTTGTACAGACCCTTTATAAGTAAATCTGTCTGGAAGACGATTAAATGGGGGATGATGGTAGGTGAAGAGATGGATGGATTCAGGTGATGACAGCAGGCATAGAAATGAAGGCATTCGCAATGAAAACAGAATAAATAATCAAAAAAAGTCATTCTTCAAGTAGGAACAAAAATATGTGTTTGAAATGTAAAAAATTAGAAATTTGTATTTTTTAAAATAATTTTAAAGGTGTTTTGGAAAGGGGCACAATTCAGTCAGTGGGATGACGAGTTTAGTTTTAAGAGATGTTAAGTTGGGATATGGTAAGAGATCTGAAGAAGAGCAGCTGGGATTACAAGATTAGAAAGCTCATTTGAGATCCGGACTAGAGACCAAGGTTTGGGGATCATCAACATGGATGTGATCGCTGAGGCCATCAACATAGGTAAATCTGTTGAGAGATAAGAGTAAGAAAACCTGTGAGCCTCAGCAATAGCCACAGAAAACAGACAGGAGGATGAAGTGTAATTGGAGGGGTGGTCAGGGGCGGTCAGGAAGTTTCTTGTTTAGGATTCTAGAATTCAAGTGATGAAAGAGTTTCAGGAAGGGCAGTACTCAAACTTGTTTAATATGACAAAGCATTCAAGAAGGAGAAGATTAAGAAGAGACATCTGAATTTGTCGAGAAGTCTCTGATACAGAGAATATTGGTTTATGGAAAGCAGCCAAAAAGCAAATTAAGGGGTGAGAGGTAAAGTAAAGGGAGGTGGTAAGCATACACTTTTCATGTAAGGACTTTGGTATAAAAGGAAGGAAAGAAGTATAATGGAGGGAAATGTTAGGGGCATTAGGTTAACAAAATAAAAGGGCACTGATAAAATAAAGAAGAATCTCCCCGAATTCTAAGCTACGCCCTCCTGGTAAATTAGTAGCCCTGGGAGACTCATTAGCTCTGCCAGGGCACAGGGGTATTGTTCCATGCATTCTAGTTGCAGCGCCTGACAAAGGATAGAGGCTATTATTCATGGCTTTAGGAAAACCACTTCCCGTCACATTGGAGAGACTCCCTAGGAAATAAAGATACCATTATAAGAAACAGAAGCAGCAGTGTCTGCTTTTCTAGAAGGAAGATGTACTTGAAGATAACTGTCAACTCCTCTAGCAAAAAGTTCATCTGTCATTATCAGATTTTAAATCACTGGTTTAAAATCTGAAGATAACTGTCAACTCCTCTAGCAAAAAGTTCATCTGTCATTATCAGATTTTCAATCACTGGTTTAAAATCATATTTACGGCTTTCCTGTATCATCTCTACATCTCAATTTCTTTCTGTAAAGTAAGAAGTTTGGAGTTGATGAGCTGTAAGAAAACTTTTAACTTTCAAAATCTATGTTCTCTGATCCTTTATTTTCTCAGACGTCACCTGTAAGGAAAGGAAGGGTCTCCATAACTCAAAATGCAAAGAATGAACAGAGGAAGCTTCTATCTATCTTCTTTTTCTCTTCCTCCTTCTCTCCATTTTGCCCTCTTTGGTTTAAAAAAAAAAAATGCATTGACTTTTTACATATTTTACCTATTATGTAGCTTCTAGGATTCTTATAAATAGTATTATCAGTTGTAGTATCAGAAAAGCAGTAATAATAAAACTTACCATCACAATGTTAATTTCTTTGCCTTAATTAAGTTTTGAAAACAGAATGTACAGTATTGAAATAGATTTCTCATTTGTAGGCTTCCAACTTTCAGATGTACTTGGAAGAGTGTGACAATTCTACTGTCCTCTGTAACCCTATGTTGTACAAACTTTTAATGATGCATATTGTAAATATTGGAATGCGTCATACAATATGGAATGTTTCCATTCAATTTGTCACACATTTGTTGGAAGCCTGTTATGTGAGATTTTGGAGAGAGCAAAATCAAGTCGGGGTAGTCACCTACAGGAGTTAGGTATCTAATAGGGGAGGAGAATGACCACACTTATAATAGCTTTCATCCAGATAATTTACAGTGTAAAATATTCTTTCACCATCATTCTCATTTGACCCTGACAGCTGCCCTGTAGGGTAAGCGTGCATCTTAATTTCCTACTTTTCAGATGATGAAATCAAGAAAGAGAGAGAGAAAGTGAGTTGCTCCAAGTCAAAGTTAGTAAATGATGGACTGAAACCTGAATCTTCCCACTGAAAACATCAAGTTCTTTCTCCTCCATATGGAAGCAGCAGGATGCAAGACATGTTTGGACACTTACAGTTAAAATAGACATATTGGGGGTGACATGGGGAGAGGGGGATTACTGCAGGAGATAACGCTAGAAAGCAAGGCAAGAACTATTTATTAACGGAGTTTAAATCTCAACCATAAGAGGTTAGGTGATAGTATTTACGGATTAGGAGCTAATTGAAGGATTTTGAACAGGGGAAAGACAAGGTCAGATCTGATTTTTAGGAAAAGAGCCTGATGGCCATAGGCTGGTGAGATGAGCAAAACAGTGGAAGCCAGGGTATAGCTCTTGCTACTTGATCCAAGAAGGGGACAAGGAGAGCCATTGCCAGCAAAGAGGGAGTGGGATTGGAAAGGAAGCAAATGGATGTGGTTTCTCTTACAGGAGGTTCCTGTTAATTCAGTTTTGGATTTATAGGAATGTTACCAGGCCTAGATTCAGCATATGTCATAGTACCCTTCTCTGAAAAAAAGTATTCACTCTTTCAAAAAACGTACTGTACAAGGTAGGGGACTTAAAGATCACTTCCTGTTACTAGAATCTACCTGATGATTTCAAGTAATCAACTTGTTCAGCAAGCTTTAGTAAGACTGCATTTCTATTTTTTTTTTTTTTCCTGACATTCTTCCTAATCTCTCTCTATACCGGGTCAGGATATGAAATCAGCTTGTTGGTTTAATTTCTTGAAATTCCATCTCATCACAGTTTGCTGGTTCCTTCAAAGCAGAAATCCTATTTCGGTGATATCACACCCATATGATGTCCTCTATCCATCCCAGTATAACATCCCAAATATAATTCAGTTCCATTCTAGGGTTTGTAATAAGAATGTATGTTGCACTAGACATAATCCCACACTGTAACCAATATTTACACCTTACTAGACTGTGGACCACAAAATATATTTTGATTTCCCTTAAGTACTTGAATTAGAATTGCTTAAACCTCCATTGGTTGAATGTAGGAATTTAGCCCCCCAACCCTGATACTCCACTCCCAAGTATCCCTCTGATGCCTAAGGATGCATTTATATGCACTAATCAACAGATCCTTTACCTTCTCCCATCCTGCCTTCTCCCACAGTGTCTGCTCTCAGCCAGTGACCGTCACAGCTACCATCTGTGGTCTTGGATGATATTTTGGCTTTCTGCCAACATGGCTAGACCAGGCCCTTTTTCTGATTCTCTACACCTGAGACTAGCCTATAATGTTGAACAAGAAGGATCAGAGATGATGGGAGAGAAAAATATGTAATTTACAATTGCTTCTTCTACCCATAGCCACACTCAGATATCCATCAAGTCCAGACTCTCCCACAGATACAGCTCCCCCTGGCTTCTAGGAAGGCCTCAGATGAGCTTCACTACTGATGAAGCAAGTCCAAACTGATAGATGCTGAGACTAGGAACTGGATGTGAATTTCTCTTCCGAGATGTTTGGCTGTCAACGTATGTATGACTTGTAGAGCATCAAAGGGCCTAATATGTTTCTGTTGTGTGTCAAGGCATGCCTCACCCTGACAGTTTTCTCAGTAACTTCAGAAAATGTTGTCAGAAAGCCCAGACTGAGACAAACAACTAAGCAAACGTCTGTTGAACTGAAAGGGAATTGAGGGGGAGTTTTCTGCTTTCTTGGCTCCAGAGAATGTGATTTCAGAATTGTGTCATTATCATAAACTTTTTAATTGAGTTTTCTTTTGGGGGAGAGGAAGGGATGGAGTACTAGTTTTCTATTGCTGTTGTATCAAATTACCACGACCTTAATGGCTTATATGATACAAATTTATTATCTTATAGCTCTATAGGGGAGTGGTCCCCAAACTTTTTGGCACCAGTGACCGGTTTCATGGAAGACAATTTTTCCATGGACGGGGGAAGGTGGGGGACAATGGTTCAGGGGGTCATGCGACCGATGGGGGTGATGGTTCAGACAGTAATGAGAGCAATGGGGAGCGGCAGATGAAGCTTCGCTCGCTCGCCTGCCCACTGCTCACCTCCTGCTGTGCGGCCCAGTTCCTATTGGATTGGACTGGTAGCGGTCCAGGGCCTGGGGGTTGGGGCCCCCTGCTATAGGGTATAAGTCCAGCACGGGTTTTTCACTGGGCTGAAGGTGTCAGCAGGGCTGCATTCCTTTCCGGAGGCTCTAGGCAAGGATCTATTTCCTTGCCTTTTCCAAATTTTAGAGGTGCTCACATTCTTTGGTTCATGCCCCGCACCCACCTTCCTCCATCATTAAAGCCAGCAATGGCAGGGCAAATCCTTTTTAAGTAGCATCTTTCTGGCCTTTCTTCTATCATCATATCTCTCTTTCTGACCACAGGCAGGAAAGGTTGTCTGCTAAGGACTATGATTAGATAGGCCCGCTCAAATAATCCAAAATAATCCTCCTATCTTAAAGTCAGCTGACAAGAAACCTTAATTCCATCTGCAACCTTAAACCCCTTCTGCCCTGTAACATAATAATGTACTCACAGACTCCAGTAATTAGGACATGGGCATCTTTGGGAGGCCATTGTTCTGTCTGCTATGGTTGGCTAAAGACAAGGAGAGCTAAGGGTCTTGAGACCATTGTGAAGTTGATAAAATAGTAAAGAAAAGAGGAGAAAAAAAGTTTTTCCCAAGTGAGAGAATATTTAATTTTCAGTATTTTATTTATGTATAGTTCAGGAAGAAATAATGTGCCTTAATTGTCCCCAGTTGCTGGTGCTTTTGTCTGTTTCGTGGGGTAGTCCGGACTAGCTTGTTTCTGTCTCGATATCCTGTCTGCTAAAGAGATGCTCTGGTGGGAGAATAAACATAGGTCTTAGCACATAGTGGGCCAAGTTATGGGTACTACTTCCTCTTGGGTGGGGCAGATCCCTCCCCAACATTACCCATGGTGAAATGTTTCCCAAAGTTACCTCAACCATTTAGGTTGAAGATCTTTCTACCCCCTGCTGTTCATGGGTGTAAAGTGTAGCACTTAAGCGGTGGGGATTTGCATGTGGGTGGTCCGTTGCCATGGACACAACGTGCTGCTTTCTAGGGGCAGGTAGCTCCAAAACATGATGGAGTTATGTCTGAGTATCTGGGGAGCAGTGGCATCCCTCTAGTGGAGCACTAGAGCTGTGAAGAGTGAAGCTGTACCTCCGGTGTGGACCTTGGCCTCGTGGCTGGGGCTGAGTCCTCTGCTCTGCCCATTATCTTGGGTGCTGGCCTGGACACTCATTCAGGTTTACCAAAAAGGGGATTATACACCATGCTTGGCAGGCCTAAATGAAACCTTTCCAGCAGGGGATGCTATATGGGATAAATCAGAACTGAAAGAAGCCCTGGCACTGGAGAAGGATCGAGAAGATCCCTGGGCACGTGCCAGTTAGTGGCTTGACTGCAAGGAGGTCTACTGTTTCCAGGAAAAGGAACAGGGAAAATAAAGCAGGGAGGCAGCAGTATACCAATTGTATTGAAATATTTATAAGTTAACAACCGATATGGGCACATCAGCTGAAGAGCAGCCCTAATTGTGGTCCAGCCACAACACTAGGCAATTTTTCTTTTCAATTCTCAAAACCCGAAAGGTCCTCTCCTCCCCCAGGCAAATAGCAGCTTCCCATCAGATCTACCCTTCTAAAGGATGCTACCCTTGGTGATTCTAAAAGAATTTTGTGTTCTCAACCTATGAAGAATTAGCCCTTTACTCACTAAAGAGAAAATCTACGCAGGCTATGCCTTTAGTATACATCCTTCTGTATCATGCTCATCAAAATATTTCATGAAAAGTGTTGTGGATTCATAACGTATTTTACCACTTGATTCCAAACTTAAAACTTTCTGAAGATGGGGGCCCACGGGAGTAGCACTGGGTAAAATTAACATTCAGTTTTCCAAACTTCCATTTTAATCGCTATGACCATCACTAACAGGTTTATTCATGCTAAATTGACTGCTATTCCCAAAAATACTCCCTCAGAATTAAGGAATATCTTACATTAACATACACCGACTTTCTTATAAAACAAAGAAATCTGATAAAAGTAACATTTATATGATTATTCATAGCTCTCCTAATATCTGCTGCTTGATAAAATAGGATAACATTGTGAAAACCAGTGACAAATTCCTCGAAGCTATCAGAAATACTTACGGAAAAGACTGAAGAAAAGAAGAGTTAGATAAAAATATCAGAGGTGCAAATACTATGGCTTTCCCGTAAGTCCCTTGAGGTCAGTATTTATTCAACAGATTTTTACTGAAGCAACTAAGGCAGGCCTCACAGTACATGCTAGAAATATAAATAGGACAGGCAGAGATTGTTTTAAAGATATGAGGTTTACTGAGGAGCAGTTGTTGACAAAAATGATAATAAAAATGGTGGGAATGGAAAAGTCTAGCAGAGGAAATGACTAGTCAAGATTTTGTGGGTTTAAGAATATAATATTTGTATTTGCATAGAACCATTTTACACCTACATCCTCTTTCTAATGATACCTAATCTTATGCCAGGGTTGGTGTATCAGTCATTAAGATTGAAATGTCTAGACGAGACATATTCTCAAGGTTCTTGGCAGAATGACTCACTTGGGTATGAAACCACATATACACAAAACAATCTCACTTTGGAGTCCAAGGTGATAGTCTGGCATTTCTCGACATTTACAATCTTAGAAGTGAGTAACCACAGAATGGCAAGTTGCTCTACATGGTAATCTGATAAAACAGTTAAGGAAGATACCCAGAAATTAAAATGAGTTTTTGTCTATACCCCCTAGTTCAAACGTCCTTTCCCACTGATATGACTGTACTTATAGTCAAAACTGGGTCTACCACTTTTAAAATGATTAAATCACACAGTTAAAATTTTGGTTCACTTACTCTGAAGCTTGCAGTGGATAACCTCAAATTTAAATTTTTTCCTTTGCCAAAAATGTATCTATAATTTAATTCAAGAGTTTAAAAACAGCTAGAGTAGAACCACCAACTCTACCAAAACGAGTTCAGAAAAAATGAACCACTATAAACATTCAGGGATGTTCTCTCACACTCAAAAACTCAATAGGTAAATGTAATCAAACACAAAGGAAAATAAAAGCCATCTTAAGTTTGTAGGTACCATCAAACAGTGTTCTATGAAGAGGTACAGTATGGATTGTAAATTGTAGAACGTGCATCTTGAAAGGCAAATATTTTGGATTAAAATCACCACTGTGAACTGAAGTGCCATAAAGAAAATAAACAAACATAATGGAATCCAAATGGGGCATTTAAATGCTAACACATTTGGTTCAAAACTTTTACAAATACAATTAGATTTTACCTTTAAGACGCGGAAATTAATATGAACAACTTAATAAGTAAACACTGTGTTTTCAGAATATTAGAAGACTAGAGAATGTAACATTTGTTACCCAGAGAGAATACAAATATGGAAAAAGTAAGCAAAAGGGCATTCTAGAGCAGTGAAAATACTGTGATATTATAATGATGACATATGTCATTTATACATTTGTTCAAATCCATAGAATGTACGACACCAAGAGTGAATCCTAACATAGACTATGAACTCTGGGTGATTATGATGTGTCAATGTAGGTTCATCCTTGGTAAAAAAAAAAAAAATACCACTCTGGTAAGTGATGCTGATAATGGGGGAGACTGTGCATGTGTAGGGGCCGGAGACATGGGCAATCTCTGTGCCTCCCTCTCAATTTTTTGTAAACCTAAAATTGCTCTAAAAATTGTCTTTTTAAAAAAAAAAAAGGCATTAAAATGTTAGAAGTCAAACAAAATTTAGCATTCTTTAAAAGAATTTCCTAGAGCATGGAAATATAATCTAGATATTTTCTTATTAGACAAAGAATAGCATTATATGAGATGAGACATAATGGATATAATATTTTGAGAGATGTAATGTGCTTACGTTTTTTCACTTCCTTGTGGAAAGCTGTTTCCTTAGACAGTCTTGGGAATTTAAGGGAGATTAGGAGAGTTGCAGCAGAAAGGAAGAAAAAAAAAAAAAGAAATTGCCCAAAGGCAATATGCAGACAGACAAGAGTCTTGAAAGCCAGACTTTGAGAAAATGTTCTAAATTCTTTTATTTCTCCTTTTTAAAAAGTCTAGAAGCTGGCCTAGCAAGATTGATCACTAAAAAAAAAAAAAAGTTTCTAGTCAAAAAGAAAGAGGAAGAGGGAAAATCTTACCCTTTTGGTCCCAAGGGGTTGATAGGAAGAGAAAGGGAGGGGCAGGTAGAAGCCAGAGAGATATTTACAGCTAGATCTCCCCTTTCCAGGCTAAAGTTCTAAAGGGAGAAGGTGTGTGACACGGGACAAGTTGCCCTCAAAGTCTCCGTATCAATCTGGACCCCAAACAGCAGATAAACTTGGTGGTGGAGAGTGATTAGGCAGAGAGAAGACCCAAGTTTGGTTTCCTTCTACATTGCTTCCTGTGTGTCCCAGATCAGACCCACAAGGGCCTGTGTGCCCTGAGGCGGATAGGTGGAAGCTGAGAGGCTGGGGGGCTCTTCCAGGGAGCTCAGAAGTCAAGGCTCAGCACCTGTGTAGTCAAGTACCTGTGAAGCTTATGGTGGGACTGAGTCAGCAGGAAGATGACTGTGCCCTGACCAAGTCCAGGGTGTCCAGACCATAAGTTCCCCAGCAGATGCCTAGACGCGGATCAGATGCTCAAGGAGCCCTTCCACTGCCACTTGGCTCAGCCAGCAGACCAGTGAGCCGCTTCACAACAGAGGCCAAAGAGATTACAGAGGCTACTTCTTCCATTGCCTCTACAATGTCAAATAAACCGCACGCTCCAAACTGTAAAAACCATTTTGCACAAGGGCAAAGAAGACAGCCTCTAAGATACTGCTCATTTTACCAGAGATTAATATTATAGTGGATTTAGGTTTTGGATGGACCAAACTTTAGATTTTTCTTCTTACCTTGTAGATGCATATCACGAGAAAGATCTGATTGTTAAAGAGATAGGAAGAGGCTCTATTTTCTTTTCAAATTTAAATGAGGATGTGAGTAAATTTGCAACTCCATTACATGCACTTTGTCATTATTTACTTCTTCAGAGCTTTATAATCTTTTCCTGGAGACCCTTATTACCTTTGCCCCTTTTCCAAATAACAATCTCTTTCCTTAGCTCTCATGGCACTGGCGTCCTCTTTCTCTCCCTGTCTGTGCAGGATCTGCAGATCTTTAAACTTAGCCACTTCTCAAGGCTCAGTTTTTGGCATCACATACTGATTCATTCTGTTTGATGTTTTGTTTCACAGGAAATAATTTTATATACTACATGGAAGAAACTATTTTTTAAATAATTTTGTTATGATCAATTTATTCTATTGTCTATAATTGTGCCTTGGATACTGATTTTGTCACTTTCCTTAAATGAGTTCATGTGTGTATGGTTGAGCTATATTAAGCATATATTGACCATAACTCAAGAACACTGACTCTCATCAACAGGATATTGCTCAATGCTGTATATACCATAGATACTTACTAGAAAATTCAGCTGCTTTGGTTATGATGAGTAGACTAAAGATACATACAAGAGAAGTTAAGAAAATATTTTTGCTTTAAAATGAGAAACAAATGGCCAGTGACTAATTTCAAAGTAAAGCAATAAGAAATGCATGCTTATTAAAGAGAGATAATGGAAAAATAAAGAAATATTTGTCCAGCCACTCAATTTTATATGACTTCATGTAGTAGCCAGGTTCAAGTTTAATTTTCTGTGTCCACTTTCTTAATTCCAAATGGATGGAGCATTTGAGGAAAAATTACAATGAAACAAGGGTTTGCCAAGTCCAGTGAGCAAGAAAAATCAATTTTAATGAATTCAAATCAGTAAATTGCAACATAACCAGGACTGACAGAGAATGTACTATATGACTGATGAGGAAGAAAGTACGACCTTGTCCTCAAGGAACTTTCCGTTTAGCAGGGGGAACAGACAATTACAACTAGGCAGAACCTCAGTGCTCTGACAGGTGCAAAAAAGAGAAACTTTTATTATTAGGTAATGGGAATAGCTCCTATAAGAAGATGGTCAATGAGCTGGGCTGTGGGGATGGGCAGACCTTGGGAAATATTCTGAGCAGAGAGAACCATATCTGCAATGGCATTTCCACAAAGCTTATTTCCTGCTCCGTTGCATTTATGAATAATAATTAACTGTAGCATTAAATTAATCCTTTAAACTGAAATACAAAATGTTTCAAAATCGTTTACCAACGCATGTGATATCTGTAGTAAAAATACAATTTCCAGTACAAATTTAAAGAAAATTTCTATCATTATAGCGTTTTTCTTCACTGGAGTAAAATTCGTAGATAATTAACCATTTTAAAGTGTACCATTTAGTGACACTTAGTGCGTTCACAGTGTTGTGCAAACATGTGCTCTCCTTCTCGTTTCAAAACTATTACAGCATTTTAAAAGAATGACTGAACTTATCTGAATGATCATATATTTATACAATTTAAACTCATTATCATCCTGTCTCTCCCAACACTAACTGGTTCATGATAGAGCCAGAGAAAGTATTTATCTGTTAGAAACTACTAATTTAGTCTATATTTTTAGGATTTGACACCTTCAAATTGTTTCATGCAATTCAACTTTCAGTTTTCAATGCTTTTAGATAATATGTCCACACAGCTTGTGTTATAATATGCACATTAAAAGTTCTTATCTGTGGCATATACATATAATGGACTATTATTCAGCCTTAAAAGGAAGGAAATTTTGACATATGACCCTAAGATGGATGAACCTGGAGGATGTTATAATAAATTTAAAAAGCCAGTCACAAAAGGACAAATACCGCCTTATTTCCCTTACATGAGGTAAGTAGAGTAGTCAAATTACACCGACAGAAAGTTGAGTTGTGGTTTCCGGGGACCGGGAGGAAAGGGAAAAGGAAGTTACTGATTAATGGGTAGTTTCAGTTTGGGAAGGTGGAAAATTTCTGGAGATGCATGATGGTGATGGTTGTACAATAATATGAATATATTTAATGCCACTGAACTGCGCACATAAAAATGGTCAAAATGGCAAATTTTATGTTATGTATATTTCTCACAATTAAGAAATTTTAAAAATCTTATCTGGATAGTCAGAGATAAGTTGTTCCACTAAGATACATTGAGTAAACATTCCCATTGCTATGAGAAAACACTGGAGTAAATGTCTTTATTGTGCTATCATATCACATCATACCATGAAGACGTATCATCTTCGTGGTTATATTTACAGCTATGGGTCATTCCAAGGGCAGAAAAATCCATGAAATTGATCTAACCAATAGGAACACAGTATCTTTGTGATGGGGGTCCGCTCACACGAGGAAAGCCAGCTTCTGTTAAGAGGGCTAAGCCTTCCATTTATTGGAGCTTCATGTTCTAAAACTGCCCTCGTGAGCAAAGAGATCAGCACATCCTAACTCACTGCATCTTTGACAGTGTGAAAACACCTGAATGATTGTCTTTTAAGAAAAAAAAAACAAACCATTTCTTGCACAGCCTTCTAACTATAGAAAATTATTCCAAATGTGTACTACTCCTGGGGAAAGAAATAAAACTCTTTCTGCTTTTAAAAACAGAAGCTAAGGGCTTCCCTGGTGGCGCAGTGGTTGAGAGTCCGCCTGCCGATGCAGGGGACACGGGTTCGTGCCCCGGTCCGGGAAGATCCCACGTGCCGCAGAGCGGCTGGGCCTGTGAGCCATGGCCGCTGAGCCTGCGCGTCCGGAGCCTGTGCTCCGCAACGGGAGAAGCCACAACAGTGAGAGGCCCGCGTACCGGAAAAAAACAAACAAAAAAAAAATACAGAAGCTGAAACAAATATTTATGTGGCAGACACATTACATATATTATCTTGTTGACTGTATATTTCTGTTGGATTATAGTTATTGGACTACAGTTACGCTAGGGAGCCATACTATATAGATTCGGGCATTTAAAAACATAGTTGGGCATCTGTAGAAATAACTGATTTAGAAGACATCTATTAGTAATTCAAGAAACTGAGGACTAAGATAAAATGCTATAAAATTATAGTCTTTTAAGCATTGTGTTTACATTAAAACTCTTCAAAGGAAAAAAAAATTTTAGTGCTTTTTGTTTATAACAAATATTATCATTTAGTATGGCATATTACAAGTACACAAATTATCTGAGTCATGAATAAGAATACTTTTTAATGGGTGTCTACTTTAAAGTTAATTTTAAATGCCTTTTTAGAACTTTCTGGAAAGATGATATCTTGAGCATAAGTCCATTGAAAACTACCTCAAAATAAAAAGAAATATAAGAATAGATAAAAGTATTTTTTGGTTTTTGTTGGTGGTGAAAATTGGGGAATAAAGAATTCCTTTCATCTAGAGCAGCTCTTTTTTATTTGGAGCCGCATGAGCTGTTTGTAAATTTTGGCGACTAATCCCTTGTTGGTTGCATCGTTTGCAAATACTTTCTCCCATTCTGTGGGTTGTCTTTTCATTTCGTTTATGGTTTCCTTTGCTGTGCAAAAGCTTTTGAGTTAATTAGGTCCCACTTGTTTATTTTTGTTTTTATTTCCATTACTCTAGGAAATGGCTAGAAAAAGATCTTGCTGTGATTTATGTCAAAGAGTGTTCTGCCTATGTTTTCCCCTAAGAGTTTTTTAGTGTCCAGCCTTACATTTAGGTCTTTAATCCATTTTGAGTTTATTTTTGTGTATGGTGTTAGGGAGTGTTCTAATTTCATTCTTTTAAATGTAGCTGTCCAGTTTTCCCAGCACCACTTATTGAAGAGACTGTCTTTTCTCCATTGTATGTTCTTGCCCAACCCAATCAAAAAATGGGCAAGAGACCTAAATAGACATTTCTCCAAAGAAGACATACAGATGGCCAAGAGGCACATGAAAAGATGCTCAACATCGCTGATTATTAGAGAATCACAAATCAAAACTACAATGAGGTATCACCTCACACCGGTCAGAATGGTGATCATCAAAAAATCTACAGATAAACGCTGGAGAGGTTGTGGAGAAAAGGGAACCCTCTTGCACTGTTGGTGGGAATGTAAATTGGTGCAGCCACTAGGGAGAACAGGGGGGAAGGGTGAGGGGGGAAGGATACAATGGGAGTTTGGGACTGACACGTACACACTGCTATATTTAAAATAGATAACCAACAAGGACCTGCTGGATTGCACATAGAATTCTGCTCAACATTCTGTAATAACCTAAATGGGAAGGAATTTGAAAAAGAATAGATACATGTTTACGTATAACTGAATCAGTTTGCTGTACACCTGGAACTAACAAAACATTGGTAATCAACTATGCTCCAGTATAAAATAAAAATTTAAAAGGTAATAAAAAGGCAATTTGTTAAACTTAAAAAAAAAACAGCAGCTCTGTTTATAGTCCATGAATTTTACATTCTGGAATTTCTGCTTATTCTTGGACTTCCCAAGGCCACCACATCTGGATGCTGTTCTACACTGGCAAAGAGGTCTCCAGTGAATACCTACAAGCTGTCTCTTACCCCATTTTTTCCTTCCCAAAGTAGGCTTCTGCCTTGCATTTATGGCATTTCTTTCTTTTCTGTTCTGTTCATGGACTTCTATCCATCCCACAAATGTTGGAGTACCCACTGTTTGTATGATTAACAAACCAAGAATGCCCTTGATAAACTCCTATTTCTCAGCTATCAATTTCATATTCAGATAAAATAAAACCTTAAAATTTCATTTGAGATTCTTCCTGCAAGCTCCAGATTAGGATAATTGATTTGTATGTTTTTCTAAGCCCTAAGCATTTTGCATTACAATGAGACTAGGATGGGAATAATTCAATAAATATGGTCTATGCACGAGCTTTGTCTATCCGTGTGTTGACAATAAACTGAAGTCATGGTTGGGTGCTGACACACAGACATTGGTAGAAATATTAGATATAAGTCAGTCCTAGGAAAAGATTTTGATGCCTGAATTTTAAGTAGCAAAGCTTCAGGTTTGAAAAATATTTTGTTTAACAAGAATCGCACTAAATACACGTAGTCAGGAAAAAGAGTGATTGTTGGCTATTTATGTTAACAGTGTTGAACATTTGTTATGACTATTTTCTGTTCTATATGCCTTTTTAGCCATACATTAGGCAGTGTTTACCAGGAGGTAAACAGCACACCAGCAGGTGTCTTGACCTGTGGAAAGCATGATGTGATTCTGTAAGGTCTCAAGTAAAAGTTTTAAACCTTGAGTTAACCTTTGGCCTGTGAAGTATGAGTGAATTGTTCAGAATCTTAGTCTTAAGTGTCTCATTACACAGCCTGAGCTGGCACTGGAAAGGTGAGGTCAGATGTGTAAACAACTCAAGACAGATCAATGGCAAATTAATATGGAGATCCCACATCATTATACTTTCATTTTATTTTGCGTTTGTGTTTTGAAAGCTGTCTTTAGGCTCTGAACTTATGTGGTCTAGTCATGAACAGTGGGTATGTTCAGAGAGGAATGTTGAAAAAATTCTCACCAAACAAGCGCAGCAGTTTTATTCAGAATTAGCTAAAGGGCATAACACTGTAAAAGAGAAAATGAACCACTCATTTGCTGTCATCAAAAATGAGGAAATGGCTCTAGGCAATAGCTGAAGACTCCTTTTGAACTTGAGAAGTTCACTGACTTGGCAGTGAGGAGCATCTTGTTTGTCCTGCTAGTTCTAAAGAACTATTTATCCTCAAATAATTCCAGTAAGGCCAAGGACAAAATCATCAATCTCATTTTTTCTAAATAGCTCTCACATTATTATTATATTTTACATCACATCCAAAATATGGCCTTTGTGGGTTGATTTTTTTTTTTTGCTGTACGCGGGCCTCTCACTGTTGTGGCCTCTCCCGTTGCAGAGCACAGGCCCCGGACGCGCAGGTTCAGCGGCCATGCCTCACGGGCCCAGCCGCTCCGCGGCATGTGGGATCTTCCCGGACCGGGGCACAAACCCGTGTCCCCTACATCGGCAGGCGGACTCTCAACCACTGCTCCACCAGGGAAGCCCGGCCTTTGTGTTTTATATAGATCTTGATATATGCTATATCTTTCTATTTAAAACAGATGATCTCTTTAAACTAATACTGCAAGTAAGACAGATACATAATATAAAGTTAAAGTTGTTTTGAAAAATGATATATATCTGTTGTCATAAGAAGTAAAGGCAGGGCTTCCCTGGTGGCGCAGTGGTTAAGAATCCACCTGCCAATGCAGGGGGCACGGGTTTGAGCCCTGGTCCGGGAAGATCCCACACGCGGAGGAGCAACTAAGGCCATGTGCCACAACTACTGAGCCCTCGTGTCACAACTACTGAAGCCCGTGCGCCTAGAGCCCGTGCTCTACAACAAGAGAAGCCACCGCAATGAGAAGCCTGCGCACCACAACCAAGAGCAGCCCTCACTCACCTCAACTAGAGAAAGCCCGCGTGCAGCAACGAAGACCCAATGCAGCCAATAAATAAATAAATAGATAGATATATTTAAAAAAAAAGAAATCAAGGCAGGACAATTTTGTCACTGTCTCAACATTCTTATCTTTAGTACATTCCCACCAGCAATTTATGGGCTGTCCCACATGCTCACCAGCATTTAATATTGTAATTTTTACTTTAGCCATTTTAAGATGTGTGTAGTGGTAACTCATGATGGTTTTAATTTGCATTTCTTGAATGGCTAATGATGTTGAATATCTTTTCCTATGTTCCTCTGCCTTCTGAATATCCCCTTTGATGGTGTCTAGTAGTTTTTGCACATGCTTTAATTGGGTTGTTTTCTTACTGTAGTATTTTGTGAGTTCCTTTTTTATTTTGGTGCAAGTTCCTTGTCCGATATGTAACTTCCAAATGTCTTCTCTGAGTTGCTAGCCTGTCTTTTCATTCTCTTAGAAAACTGATTTTTGACAAAGATCCAAAGGCAATGTAGTGAAGAAGGGATAATCTTTTCCACAAATAATCCTGGAATAAATGGACATCCATATCCAAAAAATGAACTTTGATTCATATCTCCCCCCACCATACGAGAATGTTAACTCAAAATATATCAGAGACCTAAAAGCAAAATTGAAACTATAAAACGTCTTGAAGACAACTTTGAAGAAAATGTGTGTTCTTGCATTAGGTGCAGATTTCTTAGATGAGACATCAAAAGCATACTTCTAAAAGAAAAAAAATGGCTAAACTGGACTTTATTAAAATTTTAAAACTTTGCTCTTCTAAAGAAAGACTATTTTTAAAAAAATTAAAATTCAAGAAGTTGGGAAGAAGAGGAGGTATCAGCTAAAGGAGGCTACGGAAAAACCCAGGAAAGTATGGGGTCCTGAAAGCCAAGTGAAGAAATTGTGTCAAGAAGGAAGGAGTGATCCACCAGGGTGAAAGCTGCTGATGGAGAATGATTATTTTATTTTGAATCAGGGAGTAAACAGAGACAAATGTCCCTGGACTCTACCACCTCTGGCCACTGTTGTCTTCCTAATCCTGACTCAACCATACCACCAAGGTAGGGGTTATAGCGATGGCCTTTGCCCATTATCTAGTGAGCCGGACTTAAACTTGGTGCCATAGGGTTTGTATCTGGAACAAAAGGATTGAATTTAGGTTGATGTATGCTGAAACTCAGTCACTATTATGTCTGCATTTATTTATTCACTCCTTCAATGCTTATCGAGCTCATTTTCTGTACTCAACATTGAGCACATAGTGACACTGGGTATACTCTAGTGATTTAAAACAGGCCCAGTACCTGATAATATGGAACTCAGAGAATGGAAGAGATAACAAGCATTAATCAAATAGTCACACTGGTTAAAACTATGATGTCTCTCTCCACTGCATTAGAATGATAACTTCATTATTGACTTTAGCATTTTGAAGTATTATTAATCATAGTATTATGAGCATTATGTTTGGAATTACTCTGTTGCTGTTGATGGCATGTTTACATCAGTTTTCACATACTGTGAATGTGACATTTGGTGTGAATAACCCGGGGTGTTTAAACTCATCTTTGTGTTTCTAAGAGAGATTTCTTTATCCTTCCCCAAATTGAAGTTGCCATACACCTTAATTCCATTATCAGTCCCCAGATATCTCTCCTCTTTTTATTTGATTCCTGTTTAGAGTAAATAAGCCAGATGTAAGTGTGAGGACTAGAAAAACATTAATCACAAATAACTGTGATGAATCTGAAACATATGTGGAATTTGTATAATACACAAATGTTCAGAGATTTTGCTACCTCTGGGAAATTGCCAATTAACAACGTATTGGCAATAGAGGTGGAAAACACATTTTTGAAAAAAATTCTATTTCTGCAAGTATCTTCATTAGATAGATTTTCATTACTAGAAACCACATGTTTTTGTTGTGAGTACTTTTCAAAGATCAAAGAGAATATAGCATAGCGGTTAAGAGCACAGATTCTGAAATTAAAATGCTTGGGCTCCCAGTTCATATACCTACCAACTGTGTTAATATGAGCATGTTAACCTCTCTATGCCTCAGTTTTCTTATCTACACAGAACGCATAATATTTGTGCTTACTTTAACAGTTATTATGCAGATCAAATGAGTTAATTCATATAGAGCATTAGAAGAGTTGCCGGAACATAGTAAGCTCATTATGTACAGAAAGGGGGGTGGGGGGAGAAAAAGCAAGTGCCTAGACTGTGAAGTGAGACAATTTGGGTTCAAAGCCCGGTTACACTATTTACTACCTATATGACCTTGGGTAGTTCAATTAACCTTGCTGTTCAATTAACCCCTCCATGCCTACTTACAAAGCAGGACTCATAATAGTAATACTCATGCTTCATAGAGTTGCCATGAAATCGTTCATGTGAAGCAACTAGCACATGCAATTAGTATTAGCTCTTCTTTTATGACTGGTGGTGAGGTGTTTCCAAAAGTATAGATGAAACCATGTAAATGAAATACAATCAAATTATTTATGATATACTCCAAAACTAAAATAAGAAAAAAAGAAAAAAATGTAGGGGAAAAATATAACATATATTTGCCTGGGCCCTAGTCATTCTGAGTGAGTGTGGTAACTCAGAGAATTTCCCACAGATAGTAGTACCTTAAATCCAGTAAGAACACAGAACATAAATGTTAACTGAATGACTTTAAGGCTACCAGAGTAAGTGAATGGCTTGTCATTAACTGATGGCCTATATCTTGATTTATTTGCTGTGAATATGACAATTTATCTCTGAGAGGACGCTAAATACTTCACCACTTTTGATGGAGTGTGTATATGCAATAAATGCATGTCAACGGATATCCAGATGGTTGTTCAGTGAGCTAAAGAGCAATAGCCTTAAGTATGGAGGTAGGAAAATAAATACACTTTTCTGATGCTCGAGAGTGAGCCTGTAAAAGAAATGTAGAGAGCTGAGAAACCACTGCAGCCTACATACCAGCTGACAGGCGGCCATAGGAAAAGAGCAGAGGCTGGGACCACTGAGCATTTACAGAATCGGATTACTCGTAGCTACAGGCTCTGAGTAACAACCACAACAATAAGAACAATCTACCGGCATAAAGAACATGAAAAGGACTATTAAGACCACATTAGGTTTTCCTGTGACACCTGCATGTATAAATGATATCCATCAATAACCACGTTGCCACCTTCTCAACCAACACACCACTACCCTCATGGAGAGAGCTAACTTTTTTTTAACGAAAATAATTGAACTGTTCGCACTCTGTAAACCCAATTTCGTTTTGCCAGGGAAACCAGTATAGGCTTTTTCACATACTCTTTTCTACGGTGGGCTCTTTTGCTATACTATAAAGCTATCAAATGGGGAAAACGAGCTGAAATTTCGTTTTAATTATGCTTCTTTTTTGAAAAAGACTACTTCTATTAGTAAGTTGACAAAAGAAAACTATGAGGAAGTGTTTAAATAAAGGAAGTTATGACTTCTTAATCCACACTTAGAAGTTTCCTGAGATACCACAGGAACCTTTCTCCTCAAAACAAGGTTAATGTAAGCATGCCAAGGGGATGTGATTGTGGCTAAGGTAATCTGCTATCACACTGAACAACCACCTGAAGATAAAGGTTATATTCTCTGACTTGGACCAAGTGATGGCACAAGCTGTATTTGGATTTTGACCCTCAGTCATTGTCCTGACTATACTTTAAATAAGCAAAATATTTTATATCAGTGGAAATAAAAAAAACCCTTTTAACAGTAAAATTCCATAATATTTACTAATTAAGAATCGAAGACAGGGTTTCTGTATTTCTCATTAAAAAGTAAAAGTAGATGTAAGTATACAATTTTTAATAAAAACTCATATAGACTTCATTCCTGAGAATTCTTAGTATTTCATTGTCAGGTTTTATTACTTGCCAGCTAATGGCTATTACTTCTCATCTAGAAATTATTCTTAGAATGAAAGTTTTTTGCTTTGTTTTTAACAACCATTAAAGGTTACCAATTAAGCCTCATACTTGTGCTTAATTCTTGTAAGTTAGTACACAACCGAATAGTTAAAGGTTAAGTAGATAGTTGAGCAACCGTCTAGTTAAAAGCAGTAAATATAGTCACAATCTAGCTATACCACTTGGGATCCAAAAAATTCTTTATAGGCATGGTGAGTTATTTGCAAACTATTCTCTTTCTTCATTTAGGGACAATGTCACATGAACAACTTCTGTGTCACATTTACTTTACCAATTCTTTTAAAATGTACAAGGATTAGTGAGTTCTAAGTCTGGAAATAATCAGACCCACATAATAGCCAAGGTAAAAATGAGTGTCCAGTTCAAATAAAATATGAAGGTTTCCGGACTTCCAGAAACTTTTGAACTCTGTGCAGCTTGCCAAACTTAGTTAAATTTTAATTGTAGTGTAAATATTATTTATCCTAGAGTGAAAAGGAGAATTAATCCAAATCTTCTAAAGTAGGCAGAAAGTATTTTACGTAACGTTTTGTTAGTTATGTATCAATAGGGAATAAATACCATTCTGCCTGATAACTTCATATATCCCATGCATTTTACTTCCTAATGCTTAGTAGGCAGTGGTCTAACAGGTAACTCTTAAAACTCGGTGGTGAAAAGGTCATGGTGCTAACGAGATTAGATTCATAGCCAATCATCTTCAAAAATGTGTATGAAAAGTAGGGGAAACAGAAAGTCTGTGCACTGCGAAAATCAAGTTTCCGGCTCTCTAAAACCCTGTGAGCTGAAAGGTGAAGATAACACATCAAAAAATAAAATGTCTGCAAAATTGCGTTTTGTGTGAAACACTTACCTTAGTCAGTTCCATTAGCAGAATTCTGCATTCAGGTAGTGGAAGAAAGGATATGAGTGTGCACAAATGTTTTTGTTAGAAACAGCATAACCCACCAGAAACAGGAATCCTGTGATTGCATTTCATACTGTCCAACAGATTCTTCCTTTCCAGGCACTAAGAAATATTTCCTATCAGTCCAATAGACTTCTTACCAATTTAGGGCTTCGTATCCGACCAGGGCAATTGGGAGAAAACCATGAATCCTAAGAAACAAAAACACCCAAAATTAATGAAGTGAATGGTACTGGATTTTTTCTTCTAGTTTTTGATGTTTTTTTTTAATTTTTATTTATTTATAACGTCTTTATTGGAGTATAATTGCTTTATATTGCTGTGTTAGTTTCTGCTGTATGACAAAGTGCATCAGCTATACGTATACATATATCCCCATAGCTCCTCCCTCTTGCGTCTCCCTCCCACCCTCCCTATCCCACGCCTCTAGGGGGACACAAAGCACCGAGCTGATCTCCTTGTGCTCTGCGGCTGCTTCCCACTAGCTATCTATTTTACATTTGGTAGTGTATATAAATAAGTCCATGCCACTCTCTCACTTGTTCCAGCTTACCCTTCCCCCTCCCCGTGTCCTCAAGTCCATTCTCTATGTCTTCATCATTATTCCTGTCCTGCCCCTAGGCTCTTCAGAACCTTTTTTTTTTTTTTTTAAGATTCCATATATATGTGTTAGCATACAGTATTTATTTTTCTCTTTCTGACTTACTTCACTCTGTATGATAGACTCTAGGTCCATCCACCTCACTACAAATAACTCAATTTTGTTTCTTTCTATGGCTGAGTAATATCCCATCCTATATATGTGCCACGTCTTCTTTATCCATTTATCTGTCGATGGACACTTAGGTTGCTTCCATGTCCTGGCTATTGTAAATAGAGCTGCAATGGACATTGTGGTACGTGACTCTTTTTGAATTATGGTTTTCTCAGGGTACATGCCTAGTAGTGGGATTGCTGGGTCATATGGTAGTTCTATTTTTAGTTTTTTAAGGAACCTCCATACTGTTCTCCATAGTGGCTGTATCAATTTACATTCCCGCCAACAGTGCAAGAAGGTTCCCTTTTCTCCACACCCTCTCCAGCATTTATTGTTTCTAGATTTTTTGATGATGGCCATTCTGACTGGTATGAGATGATACCTCACTGTAGTTTTGATTTGCATTTCTCTAATGATTAGTGATGCTGAGCATGCTTTCATGTGTTTGTTGGCAACCTGTATATCTTCTTTGGAGAGATGTCTAGTTAGGTCTTCTGCCCATTTTTGGATTCGGTTGTTTGTTTTTTTGATATTGAGCTGCATAGTGGGGATAGTTCCCTGTGCTGCACAGTATATCCTTGTTGCTCATCTATTTTATACATAGTAATTTGTATCTGTTAATACCATACCCCTACTTTGCCCCTCTCCTGTTTGATAACCACAAGTTTGTCTTTTATATCTGTGAGTCTGTTTCTGTTTTGCATATATGCTCATTTGTATTGTTTTTTTGTGTGTGTTTCTACATATAAATGATATTATACAGTATTTGCCTTTCTCTGCCTGATATATTTCACTAATTTTAATGTTCACTCGGTAAAAAACAAACAAAGAAACAAAAAAACCTAAGGACTACCATATGACCCTGGGTACTGGATTTTGAGCATAATTAGAAACAGCCTTTTTCATAAGTCTAGAAATAAAATAAATAGTGTGATCCTGCTTAGAGTCACCCCTTTGAACTTAATTCCAGTCTCAATTGACTCTTGTTCTTCCTTTTCCCAAAGAAGTGTTAAATCTTTTTGAAACAATAGAGTTCATTAAAATGTATAACATTTGCTCCAGGTAACATGTTATAGATCCATATTCCTAGGAATGAAATATTATGCACTATTCAATCTCTATTCATGTTGTGTGCTCTAGTATGCAAGGCTTTTTATTTTCAAGGAATATATATTGTATCTCTCCTGAGTATCCAAGAAATGAAAAAGGTAGCTAATCTATAGTACACTAAAATAACTGAAGAAAATGAAATTTATAATACTAGCAAAGACTGAAGAAAGTATGTCTAGAACTGATTCAAACTAAGAGTATTACATATTAAACCTGTGATTTGTGGTCAAAGCTGTACTCAGAGAAAAATTTGTCATTTTAAATGTATTTATTAGAAAGTTAGAAAGATTTAAGATAAAAGAACTAAGCAATCAATCCAACAATCTAAAACAATTACAAAAATAAATTTAAGAAAGGAATTAAGATAAATATAAAAATTAATGAATAAAACAAATAGAGATAATTGACATGATTCAAAAACAAAAACTAATTCATTGAAAAGTTATATGAAAGGTCAATTTTTTTAAAGTTATGATTAAGAAAAAATATAGCACAGCTTAAAAAGTAAGATTATGTAAGACTTTATCTACAGAAGATTAAAAAATTACTAAAATTGACAAAAGAAGACCTGGAAAATCTAAAAAAGACAAAAAACAGTAACAGACACTGAAATGGTAATGGAATAATATCTTGCCCCTACCAGCCCTCATCAAGGGCCCAGATTATTTTATGAGCAAGCACTAACAAATCTTCTTGAAGCAAGACATTTTTGACTGGCTGACTATGGATACAAAATAGTAAAATAGTAACAAATCGAATCCAGCAATTTGCTGTAAAAAATAATACAGAATGACCAAATAGGGATTTATCTTGGGAAAGCAAAAGTGGCTCAACATTAGAAATCTTTCAGTGGAATGCACTATATTAATACATTAAAGCATAAAAACTATTTGATAACCTCACGTGATTTTGAAAAAGAATCCTAAAGGAATTCAACATCTTTATGACAATTTTTAAAAAGCTTTCTGTAAAATAAAAAAATACATAATTTCCCTGACTTTATAAAAGGATCTACCAAAGTCCTGCATCAAGCCCTCCCCATAATCATGAGATATTTGAAGCAGACGCATATTGACAAGAATTAGGCAACTGATCAATCTTCAACTCAAGGTCCCAGACAATGTAATAAAATAAGGAAAACAACTCAAGTATTGGAAAGGAAGTTACAAAACTGTCACAATTTGCAGATAATTGGTCCTGAGGACACCAATGGGACAAATTTTAAAACTAGTAAGTAAATTCCATCAGGATGGCCAAATACAAATGCAGCATATAAAATCCTGTAGCTTTTATTCACAGCAGTAAGCCCGTTAGAAAATAAAATAGAATAAGAGGTCTATTTATAATAGAAACAATCACATCAAATATTTAGGAATAATCCTAACAAGACTTCACTGGAGGGCATAAAAGAAAACCTAAATAAATGGGGAAAAATTCTTTATTCAAGAATGAGAAGGTTCAGTATTTTAAAGATGTCTATTCTCTCTAAAATAATCTATGAATTTAGTACAACACTAAAAAAAAAAAAAAAAAAAAAGCGGTGGGAGGGGTAATTGGACAAAGGTGGCCAAAAGGTACGAATTTCCAGTTATAAGATAAATAAGTACTAGGGATGCAGGTACAATATGGGAAATACAATTGCTGTGTGTTATTATAAAAGTTAAGGAGGAAATCCTAAGAGTTCTCATCACAAGGAAAAATGGTTTTTTTCTTTTTCTTTTATTTTGTATCTGTATGAGGTGATGGATGGTCACTAAACTTATTGCGGTAAACTTTTCACAATGTATTTAAGTCAAATCATTATGCTATACACCATAAATTTATACAGTGCTGTATATCAATTATATCTCAATAAAACTGGAAGAAAAAAATAATTTAAAAATAAACATATAGGGCTTCCCTGGTGGTGCAGTGGTTGAGAGTCCGCCTGCCGATGCAGGGGACACAGGTTCGTGCCCCGGTCCGGGAAGATCCCACATGCCGTGGAGCGGCTAGGCCCGTGAGCCATGGCCGCTGAGCCTGCGCGCCTGGAGCCTGTGCTCCGCAACGGGAGAGGCCACAACAGTGAGAGGCCCGCGTACAGCAAAAATAAATAAACATATAAAACAATGTTTTGTGGAAATGTGAAACCTCTTCTAAAACCCATAAAGAAGAGTGAATATGTAAAAGTAACCAAGATAAATCTATCAAAGAAAACCAAGATGGAATGGGCTTGCCTACTATGTATCAAACATGTTATAGGATTATAGTAATAAAAATAGTCTAGTAGTGGGACAGAAATTAACTAGATGCATGAAATAGGAGTCTAAAAATAAATGCAAGCATATATGCTTATTTAAGATACAGTAAGAATGGCATTTTAAATAAATGGATAAAGGGTAGATTTTAAAATAAATGTTCTGGGAGAAAAAGTTCCTTATTTAGAAAGATATAGTTAGTTCATATCTCATATTCATAAAAACAAATTTTAGATTATAATCTAAGCATAAATATAATACTATAAATGTATTAAATATAGTACTATAAAAGTCTTACACTAAATTGTAGTATAATTTCTCTTTGATATTGGGATCAAGAAGGTGTTCTTAAATAAAAAATTTCTGCACCAAGAAACTTGAAGTGAACTCAATATCTGTATACAGAGGGACTCATAATCTGTGGTAGAGAATATAAGGCCAGAGTTTACAGGGAAGAGGCACTGAAAAAGATCAGGTTTTTGGTATAGTAGGTATATTATGACACAGCTTCTATAAAAGAGAAATACCAAAACAGCACTATACATTTTCTCTGTGATTATTGATGTTTACACATGCATAGAATACAGTCTGAAAAGTATCCACATTAACCTGATGGCAATGGTTGGTTGTGTAGAGGGGGACTAGAATTTAGTATTATTCTAGTCAAAGGTACATTGCCCTTGTATATAAGAATGCATTTAAGTGTCCATCTATACATAAATGGATAAAGAAGATGTTTTACACACACACACACACACACACACACACACACACACACACACACACACACACACTGGAATATTACTCAGCCATGAAAAAGAATGAAATATTGCCATTTGTAGTAACATGGATGGACCTAGAGATTATCACGTTGAGTTGAAGTAAGTCAGAGAAAGACAAATATAATATGATATCACTTAAATGTGAAATCTAAAAAATAACACACATGAACTTATTTACAGAACAAAAACAGACTCACATAGAAAACAAACTTATGGTTATCAAAGGGAAAAAAGCGTTGGGGGGAGGGATAAATTAGGAGTATGGGATTAACAGATACACACCACTATACATAAAATAGATAAACAACAAAAATTTACTGTATAGCACAGGGAACTATATTCAATTTCTGGTAAGAACGGATAATGGAAAAGAATCAGAAAAAAAATGTGTGTAACTGAATCACTTTGCTGTACATCTGAAACTAACATAATATTATAAATCAATTATACTTAATTAAAAAAAGAAGAATATCTAAAAGTAGGTAAAATTATAAGTAGATAGTGAAGTAAATTAGCATTATGGGGAAAAGTTGATCAATCTATTTCACAATTCCACAGAGGAAATGACAAATATGAAAAGGATGTTACTAGAAAGAAAACAGCTGTCTGATTTGACAGCTATGAGAAGAATGAATTTGTTTTACCCATTCAGCTAAAATCCCACATAATCGAGCAGTTAAGTATATTAGTGTATAAATAAGATCTAGAAATTTCTGTGCTCAAAAATAGCCAATGTTGACCATACAGGATTCAAAAGCAGTATTAACCCAAGGTCACTGAAATGGTCCTAAGAAAATAATCTTTCCAAAAATAAAGTCATTGACAAATCTTGTGCACATTTTTAAAACTACATGCTCTTTTTTTGAAACTGTGGCTTATTATTTTGTGCATGTTTTAGCTCTACTATGAATCCTATTTTGATATCCCCACCCTCCAAAAAGATAGAAGAAAAAATAGAAAGGAAAATAACAAGTGACTCTGACTCAGACCTTAAACTTTATTAAAATTCATGCCAGTAAAGATTTTCATGAAAGACAGTTAATACTGCTGGGTTTAGTGAGAAGCTCTACTTTAAACATTGCTATTGGGAGAGCAACTTAACAATACAGGTCTATGACTTGACAAACACTCAAATGATTGATTATAGTAGATCTGTGTCTAGGGATTTATCCTTAAAAAAATAGCAACTGGAAAAAGATTAATATCCTATGATGTTCATTATAGCATCATCTATAACATTTGTGGCAAACTAAAAGTCCAGCAATAGGGTACTTTTGGTTAAATTAACTATGAAACAGCTGTATGATAATAGATTATTCACTTAATAAGATGTTTTTGAAGATGAATTTGTGACATGGGAAGATGTTTAGTGAGAAAGACAAGGGATAGAACTGTATTTACAATAATGAATTCACACACACACATACATATGTATAAATATCTGTATCTCTCTACCTACCTATCTACCTATACCTGAAAGGGAAAAAATAATTGCCAAATGACTCCTGAGTCATAATAACATATTTTACTTTTCCCTAGCTTATCTTACATCAATGCTTCAACCTAATTTGGTTCTTTGACATCAGCACTGCAAAAGACAAGTCTCTTTATTATGTAAAGTGAAAGATAATAGAGAAATTAGCAATATCCCAATCATCTCTCCCTCTAATTTCCCGTCCCTGGTTCCCAGTGGAAGATTTTTTAAATCAGCATACTTTTCTTTCAGTGTTTATGGATGGGCTCCTCTTGTTCAGACTTGACTGCTGCTGGGCCTTTATTTTCCATTACTTTGTTTATTCTCAGGGTTGAAGCAAAGAAGGTGTGTGTGCTCTGAGCCCCTTAAAGCATGAGCCTTACACTATCCAAAAGAAGGTGGTACTGAGATCTGTGAGTTCAGTATTGCCTCAAAAAGCAAGCTGGAACCTAGAGGCTCTTCAGTGTGAGAACTGGAGAGGGAGAATGAGCAGGAGGAGAAGGAAAGTATAATGTTGACAGTTACGAAAAAATTAGATCTCAAGTGATGTGACTAAGCAAGATATTTGCTGCTGTGGTCTTGTCATCAACTGGGACTCAGCTGGGACCATATAAGGGCCAGAAGCATCACCCATCCCAGCTTCTTTCCATCAGAACAAGGCTGATTTCTCTACGGTCCCTCTCCCTCAAGGCTATTACTTCCAAAGTGGGGCAACTGTTAGGGAGATAAGATTTGGCAACATTTGCTATCAAAACATTTCTCTGGCCATATTGTTCTGACCACTACAAGTTTTTCTGGTCAACTGTAACTTTTTAAACCCAAACATGCTTATTACCGTGTAAACCCAATATCGGCATGACCTTTGCTTTGCCTCTCTTTTTTCTAAGCCGAGTTGGCCACCTACTTCATTTAACTTCATTTCACAAAGGTTAGATAACCACAAACTGAACTTTAAAAAAATCTGCCTTAGGAACAGACCAACATGTTAGTAACGTTTGCATTTACGTTTTTGGATTGTGGGTAAATTTTATTTTATTTAAAAATTTTAATTTCCAGAATTTTTTATAATGAGCATTACATTAATACTAAAAGGAAACAGAGAAAGAAACGTGAATCTCGGATAATGTTTGATCTTCATCCAAGCTATTTGAACTGCATTTGAACCAAAGCAAACTTACTGATAGGGACAAAAAACACAAGTAAAATGAGCACAGAAAACAAAACAAAAACAAAATCCTGTTGGTATTTACCAGTCTCTATGGTTGATTTTTTTTTTACTCTGTTTTTCAGACTACATCACCAAATTCTGTGCCTTCTTCTGGTCTTTTAAGTTTCTGCTCAATCTTCCCAAATTACCTTATCTAAATTCATCCTTCTACCTTTCCACTTATTTAGTGGGTCATATCACCCTGCACATTTCTTCCATAACTCCCACCATAACATTTTTAATTATTTTATTTGTTTACTTTATGTCTCCTTACACCTGCAGATTAATTCCACGTAGAGGACACTGTCTGTGTCCTTTTTCTAGAATAATTCCTGGAATACGAGAATACTCGATCGATATGTATAGGCTACATTATTAAATAAATGATGTTTCATTTTGTTAGTTTTCCTTTCACAAGCAGACATCAGAATAGTTCCCAATATGTTGCCCTGTTTTGGGGGTGATTGATTCCTATCCAGTGATAGCAAAAAACGAACAACATAATTAATGAAAATGAATAAAAAGTTTGAATCATGTTGTTTTCACATACTTTTAAGTTTCTGCACGCAAAAACATTTCAGGCTCCAGCTGGAATGTAACTGAAAGTACTAACATATTATGAGGAAAGCTATTCCTGTACAATGTCCAATCTGATTTTGTAAACTAAGTATGCTTAGAAAGGTTGTGGAGTATATGAAAGAAATTTTAGATGCTAATTCCATAAATATCTTAGAACGAGGCTCAAATATTGACCTCCCAGAGTCAGTGAATATTTCTGCTTTTCTTACTATACAAAATGTATTGCATATGCTCTATTTTAAAATAAATGATTAATGTAGTGACAGACGCAAACCATTATATGTATGTGCCAGGCACTGTTTTAAACGCTTTATGTATATTTACTTATCTAATCCTGTGCTCAACCCTAGGAGGTAGGGAGTATTATCATCTTTAATTTACTGATGTGGAAACTGAGGCACAGAGTGCGCACATTTGATAGCAAGAAGCCTCCACAGCAGCCACCTGAGTTTCCTTCATGAAGTGCACTGCCTCAATTAATACAGCAATTTTTTTTCCCTCTCCAGCATGATTGTTGGCTGGCCCAGGGTCACAAGGCTAGACAAAGCCAGAATTTGAACACAGTCTGGCATCAGAGGTTTTCTCCTAACTCCCTATGCTGTAACGCTTCTCTAAAAGACCTGTAACAGATGAGAAGCACAGTCATCCCTTGGTATCCATGGGGGATTAGTTCCAGGACTCCCTGTGAATACCAAATCTGCAGATGATCAGGTCCCTGACTGTATTAAATGAGCTAAGCCTGGTATCATTTACACACAGGCACCTGTGGTGTGGGTGGGAAGGACATTGGAGTTGGATTCAGAAGTCTTGGGATAAAAATCTGAGCTCTGTTCCTGAATCTGCTACTAATGTAGCTACAGTTTCCATAACTCTAAGATGGAGATACAAATCCTCTATCATTGTGTTTTTGTGAGCAGTAACTGATTAAATGGGTGACATACGCTGCATAATTCTTGAAACCTTAAGGAACTTTGTGAGTACTCACTCTCTGAATTGTGGCTGCCTATTTACAGACCTCTTTATTCCTTCTATAAATAATGGAGCTCATGAAATTATTTAAGCAAATAGTGGACATCAAATATTTGGTACTGCTGACCTCAAGGAGGAAACAGGCCCTTCCTGGGTCTTTTACACTCAAACATTCAATTCAAAAATTTTTCAATTGTGCTTGGGAATCAAACCCTAAGCAGGCTCCATAGAAAAGAGGAGGATGAAAATGTATGGTCATTGTTCTCACCAGTCTTAAACAGCAAATGAAATAGGACACCAAAACCAGAGCAGATCATAATATGTGCTGTGAATTCAGAGGAAGATGGAACGCTTTGGAGTGCGGGAGATGAGGAAAGAAGACTTTCAATATATGGATATTAGCAGAAAAAGGGAGCAACATATACAAAGAAATTAGATTCTCTCTGATTCAATTTCAGACTTTCATTGAACATCTACCTTTTTCAAGGCACTGTGCTATCTAGGGAATCAAGGAGAGGAAGAGAGTCCCTGAACTCAGAGCTTACAGCGTGGGGGAAATTGTCTAAGCTAGTTCTCGCCACATTAGCACAATGCCAGAAGAACACAGATAAACTAGTCACTATATTCCTTAGAGATGTAGTAAAAAAAAAAGAAAGTAGGTATAATGTCCTATATGAATATTGATGAGGAACCATTTAATTCTGCCTATAGGAGACAGAGAGAGTCCAGGGAGTGCTACAAAGAGAAAGGGATGGTTGACCAGAGTCTTAAATGAAGCTTAAGTAGATAGTTTCTAAGTAGGTAAGAGGGGAAGGGAAAGATAGTTCAAGCAAAGGACACAACGTGACCATGGATTTTGGTTGTTTCTCTTGTCGTATGTGTAGAGAATCACAAAGTTGGGGATATGGGGGGTGGAGGGGTAACTCTCAATTATCTTAGTTTTCTTTCAGAAGAGAGTTGGTCTCTCCTTTCACTTCCAAAAATTGTTTCTAATTACTTGATTGACACCAGGATATTCTACTTGGGCACTGATCTCATGAGCAGCTAACTAGGTCAGTTTCACATGTCAATCTCTGCTCCCCGCTTGAGAATGTCCCAGAGGCTGGGACAGGGGTTGGGGGGAAAAATGCATTTAAGCAAAGGAGGAGCAGGTTTGAAGTGACTGAAGGCACTAATAGAGAAAAATGATGAATAAAATTCTAAGCAGTGTGTATTATGAAAAATTCCAAACATGTAGTGCATAGAATAGCATAACTCTTCCTTTGATCCTCTTCCATATTATTTTTAAATAAATTTGAGACAACATATCATTTCATCCATAAATTTTTTTTTTTTTTTTTTTTTTTTTTGGGTACGCGGGCCTCTCACTGCTGGGGCCCCTCCCGCTGCGGAGCACAGGCTCCGGACGCGCAGGCCCATCGGCCACGGCTCACGGGCCCAGCCGCTCCGCGGCATGTGGGATCCTTCCGGACCGGGGCATGAACCCCCATCCCCCGCATCGGCAGGCGGACTCCCAACCACTGCGCCACCAGGGAAGCCCTCATCCATAAATATTTTAATACGTATTCCTAAGGACAAAAGGACTCACAACAAAAATACTAGAATTAACATACCTACAAAATTTAACGGTATGGACTAACTTCTGAACATTTTTGAGTCTGAAGAACTTATAAAACACTGAGTTTTCACGATCTCAGGAGACATCAGGGCTAGAGATGAGGGAGCTTAGTGTCATCAATATATGGGAGATGCCGAGGATTAGGAAATAAGTGACATCACCCAGGAATCAAAAAGGAAGCAAACAATGGAAGATTGCATTAGGGACAAAATTTGAATAAAGGCCATAGACACGAGGAGTTAGAAGAACATGAAGATCTGTGAGGACTGGAGGAATCAAGAAATCTCTCCATTTGTGACTAGAATGAAACTTAGGCTGGGCCTCGAAGGATAGAACTGAAGTAGGTGGTGGGAATGGTGGTGATAATTCATCTGACGAAAACGGTATGAGTGACTACATGGGGCTTGACTGGTACAAAGGGTCACTTCACAGGAAGGAGGGGACTGGTAGGAAATGAGGCCACCTAGATAGGGGAGATTACAACATGCATACGAGAGTCCAGAATTTGAATGCCATTCACTGTTTCAATAACTGTTGGTTGAGCATGATACTATACCAGAGACCATGCTAGCAGCTAGGGATGCAAAGACTTATGAGATTAGATTTATGCTCACAGATAGATTTAGATTATTATGGGAAGTGTATAATCAAAAATTCCACAATTATAATACATCATTCAATAAATATCTATTGATGAACATATTCTGTGGGTCACACCATGATGCATGCTGTGAATACAATGATAATTAAGTCATGACCCACAAGAAGTCATTGAACAATTCATGAGTTTTTATTGGGATGCTGACATGAGAAAAAGCATTTGTAGGGGAAGTTCTTTTTCTCTATGCACAAAGAATAGAGTAAAGACACCGACTCAGGAAGACAAAGTGATAAACCTTGAAATAAGGGAGAAGAAACAAGAATGGAGGTAAAGGGATTATACAAGACAGGTATTCGTGCAAAAAAAAAAATGGTGGGAAAAAACTGAGTAACTGATGTCCAGAATTTTCACATGGTGTGTGTGTGTATGTGTGTGTGTGTGTGTGTGTGCACGCACGCACATGTGCACACACGTTTCAGGGGCAACCATATCAGTTCTCTCTTTCAGTGTCTGAAAGTGTTCTCTGTGATTAACAATGAGCTGTATAGAGATCACCTTTCCTTGATGCTAAGAAAAATTGAGTTTAAATGCAGCAATGTCCTGAAACATCTTCCTGGGAACATCAGGTTTATTTGGTGAAGGGGAACTTCCCCATTGCTGATGCCTTGATGTGCAGATCTGTTCCCTTTAAACAGTGAGTGTTGTCTTAATAAAGAACAGTGGGTTTTTGGATATCAATATTAAAGTCCACTTGGAGCATTCAGAATGATTCTTAAATGACTGGCCAGAGTCAGTCTCTGTGCTCTTACCTTGGAGTCAGCAAACATCACACAGATTAAAAAAAAAACAATCAGTAAATTATTTCCAAGGAATGGAAACAGAAATCCTCAGATGATTCACCGATGATTCAGATTTCTGTGTATCGCTTCTACTCTACTTGTTGCCAAGGGAACTTGGGGCCTACTTCCTACCACACTTCGGCTATAAAAAGTACCAGCAAAAGCCACAGGAGAGAAACTTGTCTACTCTTTTATTAAAAATGGCTAATGGCCTACCTGTCAGTTACACAGAGAGACTTAGGTTTTATCTGTGAAAGTGATATCCATGAGACACTGAGATGCCACGATGTTATTCTATTTACCTATCAATTGCTTTCATTCCACGGCTTTCCTCATGCAGGGCATTTCCTATAAAGAACCTAAGATGCCAACAGAAATCATCCTTTTTTCCATAAGATCCAGACCGATGTGCTTTTGCATTAATAGCCACGGCTTGTGAAATCTGTGTCAATGTTAGCCAGGGTTCAAACCCAGAGTCATGCTGCTGCCCTGCCTGCTTGTCTGCGTCATCATGGCAAGAGAAGGACATGAGACAGAGAGAGGAAGACAGGTTGATGATCACAAATGGTCCTGGGCACCTTCACTTTTACTGCCTGAGTGAAGGTGCACAGGATCTGGGTGCACCTGTTGAAGGTGTGATCTTTCTCTGACAATCACCTTTCTTAAGCGACGTGAGAGTATCAGTACAAATATTCATAAGAGAAAACCAGTCATGGATGGATAATTTCTATTGCGTATATAACCTAATTTTTTTTCCTTGATATGTTCCTTGACTTAAATTCTCATCTGGAAATAGGGAATGAAGGCTGCCTCTATGGATAGGTGTCTGGAAGACAGATATAGGGCATTAGTCAACAGCACAGACGAGCACACTCTATGCGTACAAAGGGCAAGATCTCCCATCCACTAGGAAGGCCTGGGAGGCCAAGACTGTTGAGAGCATTATGGGAATAATTTTTTTTTTCCATTTGGCTTTGATGCTTACTAGAAATTTTGTAAAGAAAGGAAGTTTCCTCTTTAAAGACGGCACATTTTCTCTTTATGGTTCCATAAGGGCAGAAAGAAGCTACCAGCTATTCTTACGTGAGTCCTACCTAAGAGGTATGCAATGCCTAAGATGTCCTTATGCTTACATTTATATAAGAGCCCTTCAGATCTTTGAAGGGGCAACATGATCGAACACGAGGTTATAAATTTAAATTTTTAAATCGGGTGTTAGCATTACTTGTAATCAACAGTGATTTTTTCTGAAATGCAAAGCTTCCCACTTTAAAATCTATCTTAAGTCTCCTATTCCTTAAAGAACCAAATCCCAGCTGCTTTTCATGGACTGCAAAAACCCCTTACCGCCTCATCTCACATCCCTTTGGACTTGAGCAACGCAGAGCTGCTTATAGCTCCCAACGCCTATTATTACTCCACGCCTCTGTGACTTGGCCCATGGGCCTCGCTGAGCCTGGAATGTCTTTGCTCTCTTCCCACGTGATTGGTTCCTATTTATTCTAAACACTTAATTCAAAACTATTACCTGCTCTGCTGGGTCTTTCCTGACTCATCTGCCTGTCTAAAGCAATTCTGATATAGGACTTCTGGCTTTGTCAGTGTTTATAATATTGCACTATTACTGTATGTTAACTATCGCTCATGGGTGCGTGTAATTTTTCTTCCGTTACACTGCATAAGTCTTGGGAGCCAGATCCATGTTATTTTTTATTTTTGTATTTCGAGGACTTTGCACAGTGCCCAGTATACATTCAGTTGTTTGTAACTTTTTGTTGAAATCTTTTTCCATTTTGCAAACCTTATGATTGTTGTTAGAGGAAAATTTGTTTAAAAGAAATGCACCACTAGATATGTTAGTGATACATTAAATAAACTTTGTAAATCTGTGCCTTAGAATGCCTAACAGAAGAGTCCTGTGTCCAAAATTCCTTGCTGGATAAACAAGGGAAGGGTCAATATATCATAAATCAGATGGATGTAAACGAAAGGGGAATTTATTCAACAAAGAAGAACCACAACAACGAGGTCTTCCTGATCTCTGACGGTGGACTAGCTGGGAGAAAAATCAAAGTGTGATTTTTCTGATTGTCCCAAGAACTCTCAATGAGACCAACATAAACATCTGCTTTAGTAACTGAATCAAAGCTACGCAAGATTTGCAACAAACCTATCAACCAAGAAGTGTGAGGATAGCTCATTCCACCAAATCCACTGTATTTTGTGGTCAGCGTACTCACAGGCCATGATATCAAGTATTTCAGGAGCCCCCTTCTCTAGGAATGAGGAATGAAGTTGAGTTGACAGGGGTAGATGTAGGAGAGGTGTCTCATTTTGAAACCTGACTCAACACGCTGTCCTTCTTCTGTAAGATTCTATGTATCGGTACCACATGGCTTGTTGTGACGGAAATGAGAACCATGCTGGGTACTGGGACTTTTCACCAGCCACTTGGACCTTGCCTGGCAAAAGCCGTTATAGCACCATGTCGAGGTTACTGGAGCTAAAGCAGGAGTCACCTCCACTAAAATGAGAGATGCCCTGACATGCTGAGAAAGCTATGAGAGAAACCGCACAACCGAGCCAAATGCTAGAGTAGGGTTAGGAAATGAAGAGAAACCAGGCTGAGATATAACTGAGGAGTAGAGGGCTCTTTGAACAAGCACCTGGGCCATCAAAAGCCTTTTACTGGTGTGTGGACAGGTAATCTTGGTGTAAAGTGCTTTGTAAATAATGGGAAAATACTTTCCACTTCCCCTACAGGGGTCAAAGTGTTCTTCACAAAGAAGAAAGAGCAGAGAACTTATCTGTGCCAGGGTTTCTATACCCTCAGTGGAGTTACTATTAGAAATTACTGCCCACTTCCCTAGTAGCAGGGCTCCTGGACCAGCTCCATGGAGCCTGGGTTTTCACAAAGCTGGAGTCTCAGAGAGCCCAAGGTGAGTGTGAGAAAAAGGAAGGTAAATTTCAAGCAATGCATCAGGCAACTTCAGGACGTGAAAATGTCCAATGACCTGTGCAGTGCTTCTCATCTTCCAAACATTGATAAATGGACTTCTGTTTTCCACCAGGGTATATTTCTCAATTGGATGTTGTCATCTAGATATTCCTCTACCTGGATATTTTCTGGACAACATCTTTGTGCATTTGTAGTCAAGAACTCTTAGGAGGATGGTTAACGACTTGGGCTGGCTTCCAATTCTGGAACAAGACTGTATACACTCACTTTTCCCTGCTCCTCACCGGCGTCTTCCCCCAGAAGATCACCCAGAAATTGTACGTAGCCCAAGGAAGTGCCTTCTACGCTGACAGATGACACCAGAAGGGCCTAAGCAAGAACGCTAAAAGCATCAGAAGAATGAAGCCGACCAGAATAACACTGCAAGGGCTCAGAAACCCAAACTGTCATTGGAACAGAATGAACAAAAGTTACCTATAGGCTCAACCTACACAGGGCAATGGCCTGCTAACACAGAAAATATGAATAGGATCAATGCTCTCCTAACATAATAACCAAAATGTCTGGATACACTTATCAGACCAAGAACCAGGAAAACCCTAATCTGAATGAGAAAAGAACCAGCTGATGCCAATAACAAGATATATTTGATGTTGGAATGTCTGACAAAGATTTTAAAGGAGCCGTTTATAAAGTGTTTTAAAAATCAATTACAAATCCTCATGAAACAAATCAAAAACTAGAAAATTTTAGCAAAGAAATAGAAGTTATGACAACCTGTGGAATGGGAGAAATGTTTGCAAAAAATATATCCAATAAAACATTAATATCCAAAATTATAAAGAACTCCTAAACTCACTAGGAAAAACTCAAATAATCCAAGTAAAAAATGGGCAAAGGACCTGAATAGACATTTTTCCAAAGAAGATATATGAATGGCCACCACGTACATGAAAAGGTGCTCAACATCAGTAATCATAAGGAAATGCAAATCTACCAGATTGCACCTCACAACTGTTAGAATGGTTATTATCAAAAAGATAAAAGATAACAAATGCTGGTGAGGATGTAGAGAAAAGGGAATCCTTGTGCACTGCTGGTGGAACTGTAAGTTGGTATAGGCACTGTAGAAAACAGTATGGAGATTCTTCAAAAAAATTAAAACAGAACTACTGTATGTTCCAGCAATCCCACTCCTGGAAATCTATCCCAAGAAAAGGAAAACAACATGTGGAAGAGATATCTGCACTCCCATGTTCATAGCAGCATCATTTACAATAGCTAAGACATGGAAGTAATCTAAGTGTCTAGGGGAAGATGAATGGATAAACAAGATGCGGTGTGTATATATAATGAAATATTATTCAGCCATAAAAAGAAAGAAATCCTACCATCTGCCACAACATGGATGGACCTTGAGAGCCTTATGCTAATAAGTGAAATAAGTCAGGCAGAGAAAGACAAACACCGTATGATCTCATTTATATGTGGAATTTTAAAAAATAGGAAAAAGAAGACACAAACTCATAGAAAAAGAGACCAGATTTGTGGTTACCGGTTAGGGGTGGGAGGGGAAATTGGATGAAGGTGGTCAAAAGATATAAATGTCAAAAAAAAAAAAAAAAAAAAAAAAAGGATGTTATGGAAAAGACCTGAGCAAGCTTGCATAGTACCATTTCCAGGCCAACTTCCATGACTCTGGTTGTGTTTCAACCCATCATAATTATCACACATGGTGTTAAGAGTTGTGGATTGGAATAGCCCCTGGGACAAACAAGGATATGTAGTGTTTCTTATGTTTCCTTAGCTATGATCAGTATTTCACCCCTCTCTATTTTCCCAATTTGCCTGAGTAAGTTAAAGTCTTCAGGGAAGATCAGATTATAGCAGTCTAAGAAATAAAAATAACATTTATTCATGCCCTGTTCTGGGGCTACCCAAGCTAATCTGATTTAAAATTGTCAAAATTCCCTAGTTCCATACTAGGGAACAGGCCACCCTTTTGTAAAAATGTCCTGCTTTAACTACCTTTAAAGTCTACATCTAGTTTCTAGATAGATGGTCTTAGGTTACCTACCCTGAATGGAAACTGAAGGCACAGCTCATGAACAAAATTGCCTATCTGGGGCTTCCCTGGTGGTGCAGTGGTTGAGAGTCCGCCTGCCGATGCAGGGGACACAGGTTTCTGTCCCGGTCCGGGAAGATCCCACATGCCGCTGAGCGGCTGGGCCCGTGGGCCATGGCCACTGAGCCTGCGCGTCCGGAGCCTGTGCTCCACAACAGGAGAGGCCACAACAGTGAGAGGCCCGCGTACCGTAAAAAAAAAAAAAAAAAAGAAAAAAAAAAGAAAAAACAAATTGCCTATCTGGTTCAGAAACACTACCTTGAGTGGACATGCCTTCAGCCCCTAATTCAGCTGGCATTAGGTGAAGTGAATTTTATTCTAACAACATTTAAAATTCACATCTGCTACACAGCCAACAGTCAAAAGTGACAGGCAGACACTCAAGAATGTTAGCAAGATCTCCAAGTACTGGCAAAGGCATCTTGCCCAGAAAGATCATTGGGATAAAAAATTTTCAGCCAGACGTAGTTGTGACCGCCCAAGGCAAAATAGGGAACTACTACTACCTGCATGTTGGAATGTCAAGGCAAGAAAGCTCAACTAGGGGGCAGGCTAAGTCAGCTTGAGATCCAGTGGAGTGGTGGGTGAGGGTCCCAAACTGTGGCCTTAAACGTGCCTTCTACCTGAAGCTGATTTATGGTCTGGCTTAAAGGGTCAAAGCAGCAAGGCAAGAGAAAGGGTGACACAACAAATGATGCAAAACAAGATTTTTTTTTAATTAATTTATTTTTGGCCGTGTTGGGTCTTCGCAGCTGTGCGCAGGCCCTCTCTAGCTGCAGCAAGTGGGGGGCCACCCCCGGCCACGGTGCGTGGGGCCTCTCACCGTGGCGGTCCCCCTTGCCGCGGAGCACGGGCTCCAGGCGAGCTGGCTTCAGCAGTTGTGGCTCGTGGGTTCTAGAGCGCACAGTTGCTCCGCGGCATGTGGGATCTTCCCCGACCAGGGCTCGAACCCACGTCCCCTGTTGGCAGGCAGACTCCCAACCACTGCGCCACTGGGGAAGCCCCGCAAAGCAAGATTTTGAATCATAGCTTTGGTGGTAGAAAGCTGAAATGCTTATCTGTGAAAAACTATTGTATGCCATTTCATGGCACTGGAAGAGATGTTTCTATTGTATTTTCAGTTTGTTCTGAAATAATGTGTTATGACATAAGATTCATACTAGAATGTGCCAAAGGTCAGACTGGTCCAATTTGTCCAAAGGAAAGATCATAATGAAAATTCCTAGAGAGGTTAATACGTCAAATGTAATTATATCTCAGTCAGTTGTTCAATGTTTTTGAGAAAATTCTTTGTACAAAGTTCAGTGTGAAGTGCTCTAAATTTCTATTTTCCATCAGACTAATTTATTGGTATAAGTTTTAACTTTGAATTAAAAGGGATGCACAGTTCTCAAAGATCAAAGTAGTTCTCATGTGAATGACTTTCTGTTCATGGATCTCTATGTCCAGTCATAAAATGTCTCTTCATTACAATCTTATATTTCCATTTTCCATCGCTTATCAGAAATATTTTGATATATGACCAAAGATAAGTCATCCTTAATCAGGGAGAAATATGATTGACCATATAACCAAGGATAAATAAACTAGATTATGCTATAACAATTTTGAAATGGCAACATAAATTTAAAGATAAATGAAGAAATCTCCCAATTAGTAAAGATAATATGGCAAATAGCTATAAAAAGAATTCTTTTTCCACATATTATGAGGAAAATAAAATTTCCAGCTATAAACACTGTTTTTCATTATTCCAAGAGCAACTAGTTTAAAAATATTTAATGTCTACAATAGTTAGATGAGTTAATGTACAGTTTCATGATATTATTTAGCCCAAAGACTTAATATTTGAAACGAATAAGAAAATACTTGCTTTATTTTCCACATAATATTTCTGAGTAAGACACTTATTTTTCTATGAAACAGTATATGCTTAAAACGTCCAGAGACTGTATTTGAATTCTTGATCCTAATCAAGATCTTTAAGCTTTTATTTCCGTTGGAACTCCTTTAAGTTACTCCTTTAAGCTACTTTAAGTTCAACGTGAGGAAACCTCTTATTTGTTCTTTCTCCGTAAAAGGGCGAGACTTCAATGAACAATTCTGTCTCTTATCCTGGTCTATGATCATAAGTGTTTACTGGGAAAGATAAAGCCTTTGAGGTTTTCATCTGGAGATGACTCTGAAAGAGTGCAAATTGTACTCTACCTAGTACATCACATGGCATCAGTAAAGGGTAGAAGAGCCATTTACTATCATGGTTTTGTTTATAAGCCTTTTCCCTCCTTTATTCTTTCATGCTTTTACTATCTTCATTACCCCAGTATGCAGCCTACTGGTAGCTGAATAATACCAATCACCAAATGTTATTTTATTTAGCGGATTTTCCAGTTTCAAAGGAAACTGACATTTTAGCATAATTTCAAAATGACATTTGAGGAGGTTCATTTCTGATATTGGAAGTCAGCTGTTTGTGAAATCTGAAATCTCAAATATTACAAATTTTAATTTTTATCAGTAAATAGTCCCTCGGTAAATGACTTACAAATGGTAAACATTCAATTAAAAATGGTTTAGTAATAAATGAATAAGTTGTGTAGTCCTAAATATGCAAGAATACTAAAGTTCTTAAAATTATTTTTAATCATACTTGCATAATTCTTTACAAATCTGATTCAAGACAACATTGTCTTCCTCTTGGGTGATCGGTACTATCTTTAGCGGAAACAGAGTGAGCCTTGTGATCTTGCAGAACTCTGTTTAGACCCTGGTTCTGCCTCTACTGGCTGTGCTACATTGAGCAAGTTACTTAGCCTCTCTGAATCTGGGTGTTTGTGGTTTCTTTCCCTAAGGAATTTGACACAAAATACATAAAGAACACACTGAACATCATAACTGTTTAATAAATGGTAGCCATTATTGTTACCAAATTGTTCAAGCCACTTATGGAAAGCTATTTGAAAGAAGGTTTCTTGAACCACTATTTTCATGTACATTTTTATGTTCTCTTACAATATTATCCAGATACCACAGAGACACGAAAATGTGTGGATAGATGTGAATAACTCATACTGAATTAAAATAAATATGCAGACAGAGGAGAGATTATTAGTTTTTAAACCAAAGTTTTTTCTCTTTCTTTTTGATATTCATTTCTAATTTTACTGCACTATAGTCAGAAAATATAGACAATGTAATTTTGCAATTTCTGGAACATATTAAAGCTTTCTTTGTAGCTTATTTTTATTAATGTCTCATTCATGCTCTAAGGAAAATGTATCCCTCAGGAATTGGCATTAAATTCTTTGAAAGTTAAAAAATAATATTGTGAGGTGGTAACCTCTTTTGATTATAACTTACTAGTTTCTGGAGAAATCTCTGGGAGGAAAGGAGGAGAAGTGGGACTAGTTTAGGGTTCCTTTGTCTGCCTTTCTTGCTTCCATCAGCTCTGTACTCTCTCTGGGCACTCTACAGAAGTTATCCCTTAGATATTAAGTAGCTTTGGAGGATGCTGCTAATTTTTGTCACAGAAAAGAAAATTCAAAACTCCTCTACCAGCCTATTTCCCACAGTAGTACCTGACCGCTTTGTACTCCAGAGTACTTTGTACTTTGCCTGTCACCTTCACACAATGCCACTTCTGCCCTTTATCCATCCAGGGTTTCTCATAGTTTCCATGTTAGTTCATAAGACCCACTCCTCTTCTGCTCTCAGGCAGCATCTACAGCATCGAGTTGGGGGAGGAAGCTAACATTCTCTGTAGTTTAGCTGTCTTGTCAGGAATGGGAAGTCTCAAAATCCACATTGGGGTAATTTTATCCCAGGGGCCTGTGCTAATCCATGAAAGAGTTCTATGTGAAAATTGCTGTGAAATGTTTTGAATTATACCCCACGTCTGACATCAGAGAATCATTTATCTTTCTATTAAAATAAAATACCTATTGACTCTCAGGATATTCAATGTGAATTTTAAAGAGATTTCCAATAATCACTCAAAATTCTTGGAAAAGAAAATATGCATTCTATTTCTGGATACAACTGTCTTCCTGGAGAGGGGAAAGATTTTAAAAAATTAAGAAACATTCATTTTGATAATTTGTCGGCACAGTGTCTGTGCCATATATGTGTATAATCTATATAATCTCGTTATCTTTTTTAAGCACATGTTGAAACACTTTCTGTGAACAAGCAAGGTGGCAAAAACAGCAGGCAGGGTTAGGGTAATACTCAGAGGAATAGCTACTTGATGGTGGAAGGCTTGCCTTCAACTCAGTGGATGTGCATCTCCGACCACACCCACTGTTTGGATGGTACAAGAACATGGTAACATAAAGTACCTCACCCTCATACTAAAGGGACCCACCAGTAGGATAAAAAAAGCACTGTGCTTTAATCATTTCATCTCTTTTTCTACATATAATCACTTTCCACATTTCCTGCATTACATGTTCACACATGAGTTCAGACTTTCTCTTTGAGAAACAACAGAGCCGACTAAAATGGTTAGAGCTAAAGAGGGAACTGTTCTGCTTATATTTACTGGTATGAAATAGGCATTCCCAGTAGTATAAAAGACTTTACCCGAAACGGAAACACCAAAGAGATACAAGAGTTAGAATACGACCATTCTTCTGTCATGTCCAGTAGATATTTTGTCAGATACATGTCCTATAATTCTATATGACATAAAAAGAAGGCAAAGCCACAAAACCGCAAAGTCTAGAGTAGTACCAAAGAAAAGCAGAGCTACTAGGAAAAGAGCCTTGATGATATCTCGATCTCTTTCAAATACACTACAGCACATTGGGAGCACATCAGGCAGACACAGCTTACCACTTTGTCTACTTTGTTTTAAAGTCATTATATTTTACAAGGATTAAAATAAATATAATGAAAAAGAATGAACATAATAATAGGTCACATTGAAAATTCTCATAAAGACTTTTACATTAACACTGTCATGGGACCTACATTTTCAGAGTCCAAAGACTGAGAGGGATTTTAATACTATTCAGTAGTAATGCTAATAGACCATAAAATAACTGCACTAAAGTATTCCCATTTATTTGCCTTCACAGTCTATATTCTGAGAACAGGGTTTTCAAAAGAAGACATTTAGCTGAGACATCCACAGATTTGCAAAGCTCATGAGTCTGAAGGAATTATTGGGGTTAATTATATACAAATGATGCTTTGCAAATCAAGTCAAAATGATAAGGCTTAATGCATACACATACATAACGAATCATTTTAATAATATTGTAATCCTATCATGCATACTATTTTGAAACTCATTACTTTAACATAAGATATTATGAATAGTCATTTTTAAAATCATGAATTAAAGAAATACAAACCATGGATGTGCTTAGTTTTATTTATCCAAGCCATCATCATTAGTCTTTTAAGTTGTTTTTAAAAGTTTATGGTTATATATACTTTTTTGGTCAATTTAAAATAAACAACTATTTGGGCATATGTCTCATGATTCCTACTGGTAAAATTCCTGGCAGTGGAAATGTTCACTCAAAGGTTGAAGGCTTTTGAAATATTTTGCTAAAATATCCTCCAGAATGCTTATATCAACAAATCCTCTCATCAGCAGTGCATAAGTGTGCACTTATAAAATGTTCCTTATAAATACCTATGCTTTGTATTATTTTTTAAATTTAAATTTTATTTTATTTTGATTATTTTCTCTCTTTTAAAACTTCATTCATTTATTTATTCTTGGCAGTGTTGGGTCTTCGTTGCTGTGCAGGGGCTTTCTCTAGTTGCAGCGAGGGGGGGCTACTCTTTGTTGGTGCGCGGGCTTCTCACTGGGGGGCTTTGCATATTGCGGAGGACCGGCTCTAGGCACGCGGGCTTCAGTAACTGTGGCTCATGAGCTCTAGAGCACAGGCTCAGTAGTCGTGGTGCACCGGCTTAGTTGCTCTGCGGCACGTGGGATCTTCCCGGACCAGGGCTCGAACCTATGTCCCCTGCACTGGCAGGCGAATTCTTAACCACTGCGCCACCAGGGAAGCCCTATGCCTTGTAATATTATCTAGATAATTTCCTATAGTACCTTTGTAGAAAGAACGTCTTTGGCTGCTGGTCAAAATACTACTCTGATAGCATTTTGATATCTGATATCTGCCGACGTCAATAATCAAATTCAGCATGTAACCTCATGCATGCGAGGAGCAATTCGTATTAACCTTACAGAATGCTACCAAAACTCAAAGAAAGGTCTGCAGTCATTATTCTCTATTTCTCTTTGAGGATAAACTCTGGATAAAGATTGAAAGCTAGCTGTTCTGTAAAGCTGTTTTCAAATTTGATTATGTAAGAAATGCAGATGTAATGAGTCATCATATCAGATTAACATATGCAATAGATTGAAAGTGAAACAAGAGTGAGAATTCAGAGGAAAGAAAAATGATCCCCAAGGCCAAGATATAAGTACAGTCTTGCAAAACTATAGGTCTACAAGTGAAGGATGTATTACAAGACCTTTTTAATACCTTAAGCGCGGGTTCATTCTGGCTAGAGACTTTCAAAATCATAGGAAATCAATTGTTCTCAAGTGGTGTGGCTTCACAGATACTCAGATTTTTCCTGGTAGAATAATACGGTATTTTTCAATCTTTGATATCATGGAAAAAGCACAGGAAGAGAAGGCAGAAAACCTGATTTTTTATACCCCAGCTCCGCTATACATACAATATGACTTGGGAGAATGGGGACACTTTCAAAACGAGAGCTAACTTTCACGGAGCACTATTTATATTTCAGGCCTTATGCTGAAATATAAAGAGTGCTCGTGTGTGTGTGTGTGTGTGTGTGTGTGTGTGTGTGTGTGTAATCCTATAGTAGCTCCACTGTGGATCATATTCTGTATCCCCCTCTTTTTGTAGTTGTAACACTGCGGCTGAGAGTCCACAGGCCTTGCCTAGCATGACTTAGCCCTTGAGTGACAGAGACCCACTGTTTCCCTCCAGAATCCATGGGCTTAACTGCCACTCTATTGTTTAAGTTGCTTATCTGGAAAATGGGAATATTTAGAGAATTAGACTAGATGTTTCCCAAATTCCCCTTTAAGTCTAAAATTCTCTGTAATTCCTATCTTTTTCTTTTTAATAAAGAGGCATTATTCCTATGATCACAGAATCCATAAGGGCTGAGGGTGTCATCTAAACCTCCCAGTTATAGGCATACCACTTTTAAAAGTTAATGGCATTATTGAGATCAAATTCATACAAAGTATTCAATTCACTGGCTTTTAATATATTCACAGAGCTGTGCAACCATCACCACAATCAATTTAGAACGTATTTATCACTTCAAGAAACCCATTAGCAGTAATTCCCCATTTCCCTTCAAGCCCGTATTTGAAACCCAGCCCTAGGCAACTACTATCTACTAACTGTCTCTAAGTATTCACCTATTCTGGAAACTTCATATAAATGGAATCATATGATACATGGCCTTTTGTGACTGCCTCCTTTGACTATATATATTTTTTCAAGTTCATAATATTTTCAAGGTTCATCCATGTCGTAGCCTATAATAACACTCTTTTCTTTTCATGGCTGAATAGTATTTCATTGTATGAATACACCACATTTTGTTTATTCATTAATTAGTTGATGGATACTTGGGTTGTTTACACTTTTTGTCTTTTATAAGTACTGCTGCTAAGAGCATTCATGTTTATTTTTATGTGAAAATATCCTTTCATTTCCCTTAGGTATATATGTAGGAGAAATGCTGGGTCATATATTGACTATGTGTTCAACATGTTGAGGAACTGATCGACTGTTTTCTAAAGCAGCTTCACCATTTTACATTCTCACCAACAGTTCATGAGAGTTCCAGTTTTTCCACATCCTCACCAACACATGTTATTATGTCTTTTGGATTATAACTATCTTAGTCGGTATAAAGTGGCATCTCATTGTAGTTTTTTTTTTTTCTTTTTTTGCTGTACGCGGGCCTCTCACTGTTGTGGCCTCTCCCGTTGCGGAGCACAGGCTCTGGATGCGCAGGCTCAGCGGCCATGCCTCACAGGCCCAGCCGCTCCGCGGCATGTGGAATCTTCCCGGACCAGGGCACGAACCCGTGTCGTCTGCATCGGCAGGCGGACTCTCAACCACTGCGCCACCAGGGAAGACCCCTCATTGTAGTTTTGATTTACATTCCCCTGATAGCTAATGTTGAGCATCTTTTCATGTGCTTATTTACCATTTGTATATCTTCTTTGGAGAAATGTCTACTCAAATACTTTGACTATTTTTTTGAGTTGTCTTTTTATTATTGAACTGCAAGCACTTTTTATATATATCCCAGAGACAGGTCTCAGATACGATTTGCAAAAAATTTTCTCCATTCTGTCGGTTATCTTTTAACTTACTTGGTAGTGTTCTTTGAAAGACAAAATCTTTTAATCTTTATAATGTCCAATTTACCTATTTTTCTTTTATTTTTCATGCTTTTGTTGTTATATCATAGTAATCACTACCTAACCCAAGATCATAAAGTTTTCCCCCTTTACCTTCTTTTAAGAGTTTTAAAGTTTTAGATCTTCCATTTAGGTCTTTGGTCCATTTTGAATTAATTTTTGCATAGGGCGTTAGGTAGAGGTCCAACTACATTCTTTTGCGTGTGCATAACTGTGCTAACACTATTTCTTGAAAAGACTATTCTTTCCTCATTGAATTATCTTGGCATCCTTGTTATCTACCTTGTTTTTCATCTCTAACTTTTCAAGTTCATTTTATTCACTTTGTTTCCTTTAACACTTATAATCTAATTGTAAATTCCTTGAGTTTAGGGACAATATGTTATATATATATATATATATATATATATATATATATATATATATGCCTTACCCTCAATATCTGGCAAAGTACTGAGTCTGTAGTAGGTACTTAATAAATACGTCTTTCATTGTTTGGTTGATCAATAGAATTAAAGGTATCAAAGGGGTAAAGGAAATAAGCCAGGAGTTATTAGAGAGAAGCAAGTTATAAATTTCATCTCACATTGATCTATCTCAACTAATAGTTTTGAAAATAGCAAAACAATTAACTAATACTTGGAAAACAACTTAAATTAATATTCTATTAAGAGTCATTTCTAAACCATTATATTCACATATATTACTATGTTGGTAACACTTGTTATTGTGGGGAATTCCTTTATAAAGAATTTAATCTCCAAGGTCTTTTCAAGATATGGAGTTAACTTCTTGCATATACATTCTTGTTTTAGATAGTGTACACAATTTATTACATTTTTCCTATTCTATCCTCTCTTGTGTGCCCACTAATTACATAGCCAATGGGATGCTTTTACTAATTATTCAATATATTAAGACAAACAACCATCTACAGACAATAGTCCAAGTTAAAAGGAACTAATTGTAAAACACTGTGTCTCTTTGATCATTGCCAAAACATATCTCTTCTAGATACTGTATTCATGTTGCCAGATTCAGAGAATTTGAGAAGTAGAAAAGAGAAAGCAGACTTCCTCCTGACCTATAAACATGAAACCTTCAAAAAAAAAAAAAAGTTCTGGTTTTCCTCCATTAAATGAATAATAAGTTAATCTAATCTAAGACTCATCTTTTTAGTTAAGGTTTGCAAGCAAGTCTCTAAAAATGCAAATTTGTATAATAGATACTTGGATTTTTTCCTGTCCTTTTTCTACATCTCATTAATCTTGCAAGAAACATCATATGCATCTTTCAGAACATTGAATTTTACTGGAGATGTTCCTGAATAAAGAAAACAAAGTTCTGCATAAGTGCTTAACAAAATTATTATGAAAAAATTTGGAAAGAGGTTTGAGACATTAAGCCTTCTCTGTTGTTGCTTGAACCAGATGACCTCAAATTTGAAACACTGGCTTTCATTTTTTTTGTAGTATTTCTTAAAATCTTAAAGTATATAAAAGGACAGTTCTGTAAAATTCTGTATGTGAAAAAAAAATAGTTCAGGAAAATAACACACGTGTTTAGAATGAATACCCAAATTCCCAATCAGTCTACTTAATTAGTCAATTCCTTTTTGTTAGTTATATTTTGCTTTGAAAAAATCTAGATCTTCCGAGGTCAAATGAGGAAATTATGATGAAACATGTGACCTACATCAGGAAATAAAAATAAGGTCAATGATTTAAATATTTGCTAGCAAACTCTGTTTAAGACTTGGAGAAAAGACACCTACGGAATGGGAGAAAACATTTGCAAATGATATAACCAACAAGGGCTTAATCTCCAAAATATACAAACAGCTCAGTTGTATATATATGCAAACAGCTATATATATGTACAATTATATATATACAGTTGTATATATATACAAATATATATACACTTTATATATACACAAACAGCTTAGTTGTATGTATATATATATATATATATATATATATATATACAACTCAACAACAAAAAGCAAACAACCCAATCCAAAAATGGGCAGAAGACCTTAATAGACATTTCTCCAAAGAAGACATACAGATGGCCAGTAGGCATATGAAAAGATGATCAACATCACTAATTATTAGAAAAATGCAAATCAAAACTACAATGAGGTACCACCTCAGGCCAGTGAGAATGGCCATCATTAAAAAGTCTACAAACAGTAAATTCTGGAGAGGGTGTGGAGGAAAGGGAACCCTCCTACACTGTTGGTGGGAATGTAAGTTGGTGCACCCATTATGGAAGACAGTAAGGAGGTTCCTCAGAAAACTAAAAATAGAATTACCACATGATCCAGCAATCCCACTCCTGGGCATATACCCGGACAAAACTATAATTAAAAAAGATACATGAACCTCTATATTCACTATGTTCATAGCAGCACTATTCACAATAGCCAAGACATGGAGACAACCTAAATGTCCATTGACAGATGAATGGATAAAGAAGATGTGGTACATATATACAATGTAATAATACTCAACCATAAAAAAGAACAAAATAATGCCATTTGCAGCAACATGGATGCAGCTAGAGATGATCATCCTAAGTGAAGTGAGTCAGAAAGAGAAAGACAAATACCATATGATATCACTTATATGTGGAATCTAAAATATGGCACAAATAAACCTATATACAAAACAAAACAGACTCACAGGCACGGAGATCAGACTTGTGGTTGCCAAGGGGGAGCGGGAGGAAGAGGGAGAGGAATGGACTGGGAATTTGGAGTTGCTAGATGCAAACTATTACATTTAGAATGGATAAACAACAAGGTCCTATTGTATAGCACAGGGAACTATATCCAATCTCCTGGGACAAACCGCAGTGGAAAAGAATATTTAAAAAAGAATGTACATATGTGTATAACTGAGTCACTTTGCTGTACAGCAGAGATTGACACATTGTAAATCAACTACACTTCAATAAAAAAAAAGACTTGGATTTCCAAGTATATCATATTTCTTTGGCTATTAATTGAATTTTACTTCCAACTAGCTTAACTATATCAAGTAACATTGCTATGAGCGCATGGCAAGCTGCTGATGAAGAGCTTGTCCAGGGTAACTGAAGATTTTAAACAGCAGACATTACAGTGGGGTTTAGGAAAGATTAAACTCTTTGTACCCTGCCAAAGGCAGGGATATGCTCATATACACAGCTGTCATTTCTTCTTCAACAAGAAATTTTGCCATTTACCAGTATCAAAAAGGTTAATCTTCTAAGAGAGAACTGAGTTTTTACTATTTCTCTTATTTCTCTCCAGGAAGGACTTTTAAAAGTACAATCAAAAGGAACTTGCACTCTGAGGAAGTGTCCTGCAATTGCAATGCACTCTAACCACTGCCCAAACGCATGAAAACTTTGGAAAGAGCCAGTTCAATACTTTTATTGATCTTTGTGTATTTAAGCATCTAATCAAGATTAGGGTTCTCCTTTATCATCTTCCTCTAGCATTTTTATACTAATATTCGGATTTTAGAAAACTAATAAATATCCTCCAATCTTTGAAAGGCAAACTTTAGTTTTTCTCTAAATAACTAAAAAGGCATCACATTATAAAGGAAAAGGAACATCTGGTTGTTGTTTTTTTTTTTTTTTTTGGAAGCAGAAGAATCTCTTCCAACTTAAGTGATCATGAATAGAAACTAGTTGTCTGAGAAGGTGGACATGTAAAAATCAATGAGAAGGTGGACATGTAAAAATCAATGAAAGTTTTCATTCCAGATTTTATAATGACTATAACCTGTAGGACATAGACTCTAAATGATGAGAGAGGAGAGAAAAGAATATTGAATCTAATGTGAGATATAGATTATTGAATGATAAGGAAGAATACACAATGTGCTACAGACCCCAGAATGATGTTCATATACTATATTTACTTCATCCTCGGAAATTCTTTGGGTAGAAGACAGAAACTGAGGCTCAGCAGTTTTATGCTTTGCTTGAGAACCAAGACTAGTTAACTGAAAGTCATGATAGTGTCTACGCGCCCAACTTCTAGGCCACTTTTTTTTCTCTAATGTTTCCAAGATAGATCATAGAAAATTATACAAATGGTCCTTATGCACAGGAAAAGATGTTCAATTTCAAATATAACAAAAGAAATGCAATGAGATATTCTTTCTCAACTATCAGACTGGCAAAACCCCAACTGCAACAACAAATTCTGTTGGTGAGACTAGGGAAATAGGTACTCTCATACATTGTTGGCAGGATTAGAATATGGTACAAACCCCATGGAGGAGAATTTGGCAAATCTAACCAAAGTACAGATGCATTTATACTTTGGACCAGCGATCCCCACCCACACAAGTCCAAAATGACAGATGAAGAAAGGTTTTCGTTTTGGTATTAGTTGAATAGCAAAAATTAGAAATAAATCAAATATTAACACCATGGAGTTGCCTGAATTAAATATGGTACATCCATACAATAGACTAATATGCAGTAATAAAAGAGAAAGAGAAATGTCTTTATGTACTGTTATGGAGAGAATTGGGGGATAAATTCTTCAATGAAAAAAGCAGGGTACAGAAGAGTATATATATATATATATATTATACTTTTGTATAAGAAATGGAGAAATACAGAGATTGCAAAAAGGACAACATAGGAAGGATGAACAAAAAGCTAACAAAAATGCTTAATTATAGAGACGAGGGAGAAAGGTCAGGAGAGGCATCTAAGTGTACATTTTTTAATATAGTTTTGACTGTCATACCATTTAAATGCACTGCCCTTATTTTTTTAATTTTATTTTTTTCCCAACAAACAAAAGCTTATTAATAATAAGATAATGATGTTATAGGATAGGATTTTTCTTTTGTATTAATAAATATGTTACAGATCTCTGTTAACATAATGATTAAAACCACTAAAAATTTTAAAACTTCTGAAGGCATTAAGTTATTTTCAATTGCATTCCTCACCTTTCTATTTTTCTTTTTCTTTGAATTTTATTTTATTTATTTTTTTACACAGCAGGTTCTTATTAGTCATCAGTTTTATACACACCAGTGTATACATGTCAATCCCAATCTCCCAATTCATCACACCACCAGCCCCATGCCCTGCTGCTTTCCCCCCTTGGTGTCCATACGTTTGTCCTCTACATCTGTGTCTCAACTTCTGCCCTGCAAACCGGTTCATCTGTACCATTTTTCTAGGTTCCACATATATGCGTTAATATACAATATTTGCTTTTCTCTTTCTGACTTACTTCACTCTGTATGATAGTCTCTAGATCAATCCACGTCTCAACAAATGACTCAATTTCATTCCTTTTTATGGCTGAGTAATATTCCATTGTATATATGTACCACATCTTCTTTATCTATTCATCTGTCGATGGGCATTTAGGTTGCTTCCATGACCTGGCTATTGTAAATAGTGCCACAATAAACATTGGGGTGCATGTGTCTTTTTGAATTATGGTTTTCTCTGGGTATATGCCCAGTAGTGGGATTGCTGGGTCATATGGTAATTCTATTTTTCATTCTTTAAGGAACCTCCACACTGTTCTCCACAGTGGCTATATCAATTTACATTCCCACCAACAGTGCAAGAGGGTTCCCTTTTCTCCACACACTCTCCAGCATTTGTTGTTTGTAGGTTTTCTGATGATGCCCATTCTAACTGGTGTGAGGTGATACCTCATTGTAGTTTTGATTTGCATTTCTCTAATAATTAGTGATGTTGAGCAGCTTTTCATGTGCTTCTTGGCCATCTGTATGTCTTCTTCAGAGAAATGTCTGTTTAGGTATTCTGCCCATTTTTGGATCGGGTTGTTTGTTTTTTTAATATTGAGCTGCATGAGCTGTTTATATATTTTGGAGATTAATCCTTTGTCCATTGATTCGTTCGCAAATATTTTCTCCAATTCTGAGGGTAGTCTTTTCGTCTTGCTCATGGTTTCCTTTGCTGTGCAAAAGCTTTTAAGTTTCATTAGGTCCCATTTGTTTATTTTTGTTTTTATTTACATTACTCTACGAGGTGGATCCAAAAAGATCTTGCTGTGATTTATGTCAAAGAGTGTTCTTCCTATGTTTTTCTCTAAGAGTTTTATAGTGTCCTGTCTTACATTTAGGTCTCTAATCCATTTTGAGTTTATTTTTGTGTATGCTGTTAGGGAACGTTCTAATTTCATTGTTTTACATGTAGCTGTCCAGTTTTTGCAGCAGCACTGACTGAGGAGACTGTCTTTTCTCCATTGTATGTCCTTGCCTCCTTTGTCATAGATGAGTTGACCATAGGTGCCTGGGTTTATCTCTGGCCTTTCTATCTTGTTCCATTGATCTATGTCTCTGGTTTTGTGCCAGTACCATATTGTCTTGATTACTGTACCTGTGTAGTATAGTCTGAAGTCAGAGTCTGATTCCTCCTTCTCCGTTTTTTTCCCTCAAGACTGCTTTGGCTATTCAGGGCCTTTTGTGTCTCCATACAAATTTTAAGATTTTTTGTTCTAGTTCCATAAAAAATGCCATTGGTCATTTGATAGGGATTGCATTGAATCTGTAGATTGCTTTGGGTAGTATAGTCATTTTCACAATATTGATTCTTCCAATCCAAGAACATGGTATATCTCTCCATCTGCTGGTATCATCTTTAATTTCTTTCATCAGTGTCATAGCTTTCTACATACAGGTCTTTTGTCTCCCTAGGTAGGTAGGTTTATTCCTAGGTATTTTATTCATTTTGTTGCAGTGGTAAATGGGAGTGTTTCCTTAATTTCTCCTTCAGATTTTTCATCATTAGTGTATAGGAATGCAAGATATTTCTGTGCATTAATTTTGTATACTGCAACTTTACCAAATTAATTGATTAGCTCTAGTAGTTTTCTGTTGGCATCTGTAGGATTCTGTATGTATAGTATCATGTCATCTGCAAACAGTGACAGTTTTACTTCTTCTTTTCCAATTTGTATTCCGTTTATTTCTTCTTCTTCTTTGATATGCCATGGCTAGGACTTCCAAAACTATGTTTAATAATAGTGGTGAGAGTGATCATCTTTGTCTTGTTCCTGATCTTAGTGGAAATGTTTTCAGTTTTTCACCATTGAGAATGATGTTTGCTGTGGGTTTGTTGTATACGGCCTTTATTATGTTGAGGTAGGTTCCCTGTATGCTCACTTTCTGGAGAGTTTTTATCATAAGTGGGTGTTGAATTTTGTCAAAAGCTTCTTCTGCATCTATTGAGATGATCATATGGTTTTTATTCTTCAATTTGTTAATATGGTGTATCACATTGGTTGATTTGCGTGTATTGAAGAATGCTTGCATCCCTGGGATAAATCCCACTTGATCATGGTGTATGATCCTTTTAATGTGTCGTTGGATTCTGTTTGCTAGTATTTTGTTAAGGATTTTTGCATCTATATTCATCAATGATATTGGTCTGTAATTTTCTTTTTTTGTATTATCTTTGTCTGGTTTTGGTATCAGGGTGATGGTGGCCTCACAGAATGAGTTTGGGAGTGTTCCTTCCTCTGCAATTTTTTGGAGGAGTTTGAGAAGGATGGGTGTTAGCTCTTCTCTAAATGTTTGATAGAATTCACCTGTGAAGCCATCTAGTCCTGGGTTTTTGTTTGTTGGAAGATTTTTAATCACTGTTTCAATTTCATTACTTGTGATTGGTCTGTTCATTTTTTCTATTTCTTCCTGGTTCAGTCTTGGAAGGTTATACCTTTCTAAGAATTTGTCCATTTCTTCCAGGTTGTCCATTTTATTGGCATAGAGTGCTTGTAGTAGTCTCTTAGGATGCCTTGTATTTCTGCAGTGTCTGTTGTGACTTCTCCTTTTTCATCTCAATTTTATTGATTTGAGTCCTCTCCCTCTTTTTCTTGTTGAGTCTGGCTAATGGTTTATCAATTTTGTTTATCTTCTCAAAGAACCAGCTTTTAGTATTATTGATCTTTGCTACTGTTTCTTTCTTTCTGTTTCATTTATTTCTGCTCTGATCTTTATGATTTCTTTTCTTCTGCTAACTTTGGGTTTTGTTTGTTCTTCTTTCTCTAGATCCTTTAGGTGTAAGGTTAGATTGTTTATTTGAGATTTTTCTTGTTTTTTGATATAGGCTTGTATAGCTATAAACTTTCCTTTTAGAACTGCTTTTGCTGCATCCCATAGTTTTTTTTTGTTTTTTGTGTTTTTTTTTTCAGTACGCAGGCCTCTCACTGTTGTGGCCTCTCCCATTGTGGAACACAGGCTCCAGATGCGCAGGCTCAGCGGCCATGGCTCACGGCCTAGCCACTCTGCAGCAGGTGGGATCTTCCCGGACCGGGGCACGAACCCGTGTCCCTTGCATCGGCAGGTGAACTCTCAACCACTGCGCCACCAGGGAAGCCCTCCCATCGTTTTTGGATCATCGTGTTTTCATTGTCATTTGTCTCTAGGTATTTTTTGATTTCTTCTTTGATTTCTTCAGTGATCTCTTGTTTATTTAGTAACGTATTGTTTAGCCTCCATGTGTCTGTGTTTTTTACGTTTTATTCCCTGTAATTCATTTCTAATCTCATAGTGTTGTGGTCAGAAAAACTTTTTGATATGACTTCAATTTTCTTAAATTTACTGAGGCTTGATTTGTGACCCAAGATGTGACCTATCCCGGAGAATGTTCCGTGTGCACTTGAGAAGAAAGTGTAACCTGCTGTTTTTGGATGGAATGTCCTATAAATATCAATTAAATCTATCTGGTGCTTTTCTTCTCCTGTGTTTCCCACTGAGAGAAGTCCCTTTAGCATTTGTTGTAGAGCTGGTTTGGTGATGCTGAATTCTCTTAGCTTTTGCTTGTCTGTTAAGCTTTTGATTTCTCCATCAAATTTGAGTGAGATCCTTGCCGGGTAGAATAATCTTGGTTGTAGGTTCTTCCCTTTCATCACTTTAAGTATATCATGTCACTCCCTTCTGGCTTGTAGAGCTTCTGCTGAGAAATCAGCTGTTAACTTTATGGGGGTTCACTTGTATGTTATTTGACATTCTTCCCTTGCTGCTTTCAATAATTTTTCTTTTTCTTTAATTTTTGCCAATTTGATTACTATGTGACTCGGTGTGTTTCTCCTTGGGTTTATCCTGTATGGGACTCTCTGTGCTTCCTGGACTCGTTGGCTATTTCCTTTCCCATGAAGTTTTCATCTATAATCTCTTCAAATATTTTCTTGGGTCCTTTCTCTCTCTCTTCTCCTTCTGGGACCCCTTAATGTGAGTGATCTTGCATATAATGTTGTCCCAGAAGTCCCTTAAGCTGTCTTCATTTCTTTTCATTCTTTTTTCTTTATTCTGTTCCACAGCAGTGAATTCCACCACTCTGTCTTCCAGGTCACTTATCCGTTCTTCTTCCTCAGTTATTCTGCTATTGATTCCTTCTAGTGTAGTTTTCTTTTCAGTTATTGTATTGTTCATCTCTGTTCGTTTGTTCTTTAATTCTTCTAGGTCTTTGTTAAACATTTCTTGCATCTTCTCGATCTCTGCCTCCATTCTTCTTCCACGGTCCTGGATCATCTTCACTATCATTATTCTGAATTCTTTTTCTAGAAGGTTGTCTATCTCCACTTCATTTAGTTGTTTTTCTGGGGTTTTATCTTGTTTCTTCATCTGGTACAAAGTCCTCTGCCTTTTCATTTTGTCTATCTTTCTGTAAATGTGGTTTTCCTTCCACAGGCTGCAGAATTGTAGTTTTTCTTGCTTCTGCTGTCTGCCCTCTGGTGGATGAGGCTAAGAGGCTTGTGCAAGTTTCCTGAGGGAGAGACTGGTGGTGGGTAGAGCTGACCATTGCTGTGGTGGGCAGAGCTCAGTAAAACTTTAATCTGCTTCACTGCTGATGGGTGGGGCTGAGTTCCCTCCCTGTTGGTTGTTTGGACTGAGGCAACCCAACACTGGAGACTACCTGGGCTCTTTGGTGGGGCCAACAGCGGGCTCCGGGAGAGCTCATGCCAAGGAGCGCTCCCCAGAACTTCCACCACCAGTGTCCTCATCCCCACCGTGAGCCACAACCACCCCGCACCTCTGCAGGAGACCCTCCAACACCAGCAGGTAGGTCTGGCCCAGTCTCCCCTGGGGTCACTGCTCCTTCCCCTGGGTCCCGACGTGCACACTACCCTGTGTGTGCCTTCCAAGAGTGGAGTCTCTGCTCCCCCCCGTCCAGTCGAAGTCCTGCAATCAAATCCCACTGGCCTTCAAAGTCCGATTCTCTAGGAAATCCTCCTCCCGCTGCCAGATCCCCATGTTGGAGAGCCTGACGTGGGGCCGCCCAGAACTCTCACTCCAGTGGGTGGACCTCTGTGGTGTAAGTGTTCTCCAGTCTGTGAGCCACCCACCCAGCAGTCATGGGATTCGAGTCTACTGTGATTTCGCCCCTCCCACCGTCTCACTGTGGCCCCTCCCCCATCTTTGGATGTGGGGCACCCTTCTTGATGAGCCTCAGTGTCCTCCCGTCAACGATTGTCCAGCAGCTAGCTGTGATTCCAGTGCTCTCGCAAGAGGGAGCGAGAGCACATGCTTCTACTCTGCCATCTTGGTTCAGTGTCTCTCCCTTACTTTTTTAAAAAAGGAAGATAAAAATGAAAAAGGAATCCTTACAACTGGAAACAAACTTAAGCAAATATATATAACTCTATTTAAACTGATAATATAATTGCAAATAAAAAAATTTTAAAGTAGCTTTAGTACATAGATCTTTGTGCATCTTTAGGGACGCATTCTACAAGGAAAACAAAAGAATCACAAAGACATTTTAAACTTCCGTTAGTAGTTTTATCATCAGTAGTTTTTGGGTAACTAGTGTATTTATGCAGTATTATAAAGTTTTACCATCAAGGTCCAACCAAGGCAACAAAAATCATTGTTTTCAGGGGATATAAATTAGGGAATAAACTACATAGGTAACAGAAGAACCGAGCAGCCAAGAGGAGGTGATAAGGCAACCCAGAGTTCAGAGACAGAAGGAAGCCACTCTAACTTGAGGCTAGAGAGACAAAAAAAAGAAAAGAGGATGCTCTCGAGTCCAGAAGACCACATCACCTGTTGGCAGCTGGAACTAATGTGAGCCTGTCCTGGGGACCTGGACTTACAGAGTGGAAACAGCTATATTCAGAGTCATCTCCCAAGATAGGGAGAAAAGCTTAGAAATACTCTGGTCCCCGCCCCCCACCAATCTCCCACAAGTGACTACTATTGGCTGTTATGGAAGCCACAAGGGTGGTGGAGTAAGGGAAGAATATGGAGCCAATCTGAGGATAAACAGGCTCAAGACCAGCACAGAAGCACATAAATGTTATTAACCTTATCAGAAATCAAGATTTTCAGTGTTAGGGAACAGAGAACATTATAAAATCAAAAAAGTTATGTAAAACTGCCGTATTGTTAATATGGAATACAAACTCTAAATATAAACTCATGATTTAAAAATACATTTATTTTCTTGCTTTGTTTATTGAAATGGCCTAGATATAATTTCCTTCCAATATCACAACAACACACTTAGACTGATATTTTGGTTTCTAATATCATTCCCCAGTAAAAGGAATCAGAGCTCCTGGGAGAAAAGGCTGATTCTTGACCTGGGACACAAAAGGTACAGACTGAGCCTGGGACATTTTGAGCTCAAGATATGGAGAAAAGGGAATGCTCGTGTACTGCTGGTGGGAACGTAAACTGGTATAGCTCACTCTGGAAAACGGTATGGAGGTTCCTCGACGAATTAAAAATGTAACTACCGTATGATCCAGCAATCACACTACTGGGAACATATATCCGAAGCAAATGAAATCAGTAACTCAAAGAGATATCTGCACCAACATGTTTATTGCAGCATTATTCATAATAGCCAGGACATGGAAACAACCTAAATGTCCATAGACAAATGAATGGATAAAAAATATGCGGTTGTATATATACAATGGAATATTATTCAGCCATAAAAATGCAAGGAAATCCTGCCATTTGCAATAACATGGATGGACCTTGAGGCCATCATGCTAAGTGAAGTAAGACAGAAAGAGAAAGACAAATACTGTATGAGCTCATTTATATGGGTAATCTAAAAAAGTTGAACTCACAGAAATGAACAGTAGATTGGTGGTTACCAGGGACTGGGGGGTAGGGGAAATGGGGAGATGTTGGTGAAAGGTTACACACTTTCAGTTATAAGATGAATAAGTTCTTGAGATGTGATGTATAGCATGGTGACTATAGTTAACAATACTTTACTGTATACTTGAAATTTGCTGAGAGAGTACATCTTTAGTGTTCTCAACACACAGACACACAGACACACACAGTACTATGTAAGGTGCTGCTTGTGTTAACTAACCTTACTCTTGTAATTATTTCAAAATATATATGTATATCAAATCATTATGCTGTATACCTTAAACTTGCACAATGTTATTTGTCAATTGTATCTCAATAAAATTAGAAAAAAATAAAGTTAAATGTTTAAAAAGAAAAAAGCTTTCAAAATGTAATGGGGTTATGTTAAAAGCAGACAATAGCTTGAAAGGGCTCTGATTAGCAGCAATATTTGACATACTGAACATCAAAAAGAATAATTTTATAGTTGGTTTAAAACTAATTTCATAAAAATCCTTTAATGCACAATTAAACTAAAAAGGGGAAGTCCAGAAAAATGCATTTGTCATCATTTGAATTAGGTATTAAACCAAATCTTAAGAGGTATACTCTGTCTCCTGTAATATAATTCCACACAACACCAGGCACAATGCACTCTAGCCTCAAGTAGATAATTTGAATCTTTTCAAACTTTGGATTGAACTTCCCATTCATAAGAAATTTCAGGGTTAGATTTAAAACATGCTGAGAAAAAGCCATGAGATAAATCCAGAGATCTCCTTTCTTCCATGAGTGACATGAAACTATCTAGATTATTCTAGACTAAATGAGGCTTAAGGGGCATAACAACCAGATGCAATGCACTGTCCCAGATTGGGTCCTGGTTTTGGACAAAGCAGAGACAAACTGACGATATCTGATTATGGCTGGACATAAAGTGAAATTAAGAATTATTATTCATTTTCTAGGTGTAAAAATGGCTATATTCACTATGTAGGAAAATATGTTTACTTTTAAGAGCTGAATACTGAAGTAATTAGGGATATATTGTGATGGCTATATTCCTTTCAAATAATTATGCATAAAATTTTTTTTACAGAGACATTTAGCGTGATCTTTCATTACCCGACTTCAGCTTACTTCTCTAATTTCATCTAGCCATATGGTGAAATAATAAATATCACCTATATCTTTACTAGGTTAAAAATAGCTCCCTTTGAATCTTTCAGGAAAAGTAAAATTTATTTTAACATATGACAAAAGTGTTGCTTAAGAGCAGAATTTTTTAAACCTGAAATTCTTGAATGGACACCAGAATGCTTGAGAAGCATGTGTGTGTGTGTGTGTGTGTGTGTGTGTGTGTGTGTGTTTATGGAAATATGCATTTATCTTGGATGAGTTTTACATCTTTCACCAGATTGTCAGAGAGGCATCTGACATTCCTAATGGAATGGTTTGCCAGTGTTACTTGTATAACTCACTGCACTATGGGCTTTAAAAGAACAATGGTTAACTACTTGAAGGGTCTATAAAATAATTGGATCAAATTATAATATTATATGTGAAGCTCATGAGTTCCTTGCTGAACTTCTGGCCTCTTTACAGACGATATTTCCATTTCCATTTTTCCATTGCATGCTGAGGATTAAGTAACTCCTAAGGGTTATTCTTTCATATACATTCATGTACGTTATAAACCATGTCTCATTTCCAGACAATGAGGGGTTGACAGTTGATTAAAGGGTCTTATCTTTGGAGGCTTTAGTGAAGAAGGATCATTTAATCCTAAACCATTAGCTGGATCATGTATCTGCCAGTAAAGCCTGAATATTTACTTGCTTTTGGATTAAAGTAAACTGCCATGGACATGCTAAAGGCTGGACAACCAGAGGTGGTTCCTATAGGGATAGGACTAGTGTTAAGGGGAGAAGGAAAGACACTCATGGGGCTGGACCCGTGGGCACGCCACCTGAGCAGTGGCACAGGGTTCCACATGGAAAAGCACCTAGTGCTTGGTTTAATGCTTGGTTGTCACTGCCTTGAAATTCTTAACTATTTTTGAACAAGGGGCCTCATGTTTTCATTTTGCACTGGGCCCTACATGTTATGCAGCTGGTCCTGCCTATGTGGCTTGGCCCTGGGCTTATCTGTGGAGCTGTCTATAGCTCTGTTCTACTTGTTTCTTGCTCAGCTATTACTACCCCCAGTTTCCTTCCTGCAGATAAGGGCTGGGGTTGGGTTGCTCCAGTTACTGCAACAGTACAAAAGCCAGGAGCAAACAGGTACTAGGATTGGGGCATGATAGGTAGGGGAGGAAGGAAGACCTAAGTTTGGCAGAAACAGTCCATCTAAACATTAATCATTACTGTCATGGTAATTTTATTCAATTTACGTAACTTTCACTGACACTGTGTCTTCTTTAAATTTTTAGTAATTCCCATTCTTCTACTGCCTCTGACATCCCTATGTTAGAAGGGGCACCTCATCTGTTGATGGAAATAGTCTCAGGGCTCCTCTGGGCACTAAAACTAAAAATGGTGCTGAATGGTGCTGAATTCTCATATTTTCTCTCTAAAAACTTAAAAGCACTGCTTTTCAAACTACAGTTGACAATGGTGGCAACATTTTGATGAGGCAGCATTAAATGTTTGCCTACACCGACAATGTTACACATTTTTTTTTTTCGGTCTCAAAATTGCAGTTTAACAGAGCTGCTTGGTAGAAGTGTGCTGTGCACAGACTGCTCAAGGGAGCTCAAAGGCACTCAGAGACTACGAAGTTCAGGCACCCTCACTGGCCTCTTGCCGGGACCTAGCCTCATCGTGATGAAATCTGAGTTTTTCAGCAGGGAAGTGCTCGTGATAAGTAGGGTAGACTTTGTTTCTTTTTTTTTTCCAAGGTGGACAAATAGTAGTAACAGTAGTTACAACAACAATGATGACGATGTAGTTATATATGGTAACAGTACCTAAAATGGTAGTGTTACTATACCCATAATGATTAATTATCATATATGAGACACTGTTCTAAACACTCAGTGTACTCCATTTCATTCAATATCCCCAGTAACACGAGAAGTAGGCACTGAAATATCCACTATTTATAAAAGAGAAAACTGGGACTTAACAAAGTGAAATGAATTGCTAGGTAGGTAGGTACTAGGTTACGTACCCAGTAATTGATGGAGCAGCAATTTTACCTACCACACACCAGTCAGTCATTGGGTCCTGTATATGGATGATTCCTAACTATTTCTCTATCAGCATTTTCATCTTCATCCCGTGACTATCACTCCCTTTTCCTAAACCTTATCATTTTTTGCCTGAACTATTTGAAAACCCTCCTAACTCTTTCCCAGCATTGAGCCTTTTCACCTTCTAGTGTATTCTCTACTTCCTTACCAAGGTGAACTTTTCAAAAGTATATATTTTATCATGTCTTTTTAATAACTCTCCTTTGCTTTCAAATTCCATAGGAATAAATCTAGTAACCCCCATAAAAGTGTTATCACCTCAAACAGCCATAAAAAATCCAAGCTCTGAATGTGATGTTTATAGTTTCCCGAGCATGCGTATTCTCTCCTTGCCATGCTGAGACCTGGAATGTCCTTAAATTCCACTATCATCATGTCCTGTCTTCACACGTCCACTCTCCTCAGGCTCAGCGCAGGCATCACCTCCCCTGTGAGTTAGGCGTTCCATTATCTTGTCTTCCGTATTGCTTACTGCTCTATTATTGCTTATTTTCTTATCTGTGCAGACTTCTAGAGGAGAGAACCTACAAGTCTTGACTGCGTCTTGTTCACTATATTGTATACCCAACATCGAACACAATACCTGGAATATAGAAAAAGTCCAACACATGTGTGCTGAATAAAGGCACAAATTTATTACTCCAGCTGTTGGTCACTACTTCTGGCTCCTAAACTCTACGGAGAGGAGAAAGGGCAGGAGGAGAACTGGGGCAAAGAGAGGGACCCCACTGTGTGGTGTGCACTCACAGGGACTGTTGGCATATTTTCTCCAGTACTCACAATATCCTGTGAGGTAACTATTATGATTCCGAAGTACAGGAATAAGAAGCTCAAGTTCAGAGGCATTAAGTTGCCTGCCCAAGGTCACAGAGCTGGGACTCAAATTCCGATTTATATGTCTCAAAAGCCCACATCCTTTCCACTACTTACGCTGCCTTGACAATTTTTACCATCAATGGGCAGAAAACATGTTTTGCAATTAAGGCTGAAACTCATTAGAAACAGTATTTTCTCCCTAAGTAATGTGTAATAAAGCTTCTTTTCCTGATTCTTTGAATGATGGTTGCCATGAGATAATCAGAGAAGCATGGGAAATGATGTCATTCAGCTGACATTTGTAGACTGGATTAGATTAGATCAAGCCAGTAAGTGCCTTTGAAAGGCTGTTTTATAAAGTGACTTATTTTGCATAGTTAACAGGTAAGATATAGTTTACAGATTACTTTTCCTAGTTTGTTAGACATGAAGGTAATCTGCATTTTTCACCAATGGTCAGTTTTTCCTTTCCTTTTCCTTTCCAGTTACTTATTGTGTAGCACTGATACAAGAACTTACTCCACTTCAATGGAAGCTCTATGTTTGGATAAGTCCTTAAGAACACGGATGAAGTTTAATAAAGCAGGGAACTTTCACCTTACCTGTTATTATTACATGTTTATATTCTAGTAAGTAGATAAAAAGAACAGAATATTTTACTATTTCATTAGACCAGTGATTGATTCAGACTAGAATTCTGATACCAAGAGAAATCCCACTCAATGGACCTTGGCAGACTGAGGGAGGGTCATTGATGCTTGCCCCGAAAAACATCTAAATGATTACCTATATTTCCTGCAGGCTCTTGCCATTAGTAAATTACCCAAATCCTTTGAAAGATAACATATATTATTCAGTTGTCTGTGTTATTCATAAAGGATGGAAAACAGAAAAACACAAATAATAAGAGAATCAGAATCAGAATCATGTAATCACATCACTTACAACAAACACTAGAGAAAAACTTCCAGGTTACTCTTTCCATGTATTCTTCCAAAGTATGTCTTTACTTAGAATGTCCTAATGCCCTCTCTAGGTCAGTTAATTTCCATTTGGCAATATACCATGCTTGGAGACCTTCAATATGGCGGAGGAGTAAGACGTGGAGATCACCTTCCTCCCCACAAATACATCAGAAATACATCTACATGTGGAACAACTCCTACAGAACACCTACTGAATTGCTGGCAGAAGACCTCAGACTTCCCAAAAGGCAAGAAACACCCTACGTACCTGGGTAGGGCAAAAGAGAAAAGAAAAAACAGAGACAAAAGAATAGAGACGGGACCTGCACCTCTGGGAGGCAGCTGTGAAGGAGGAACAGTTTCCACACACTAGGAAGCCCCTTCACTGGAGGACACAGGGGTGGCGGACCGGGGAAGCTTTGGAACCACGAAGGAGAGCACAGCAACAGGGGTGCGGAGGGCAAAGCGGAGAGATTCCTGCACAGAGGATCAGTGCCGACCAGCATTCACCAGCCCGAGAGGCTTGTCTGCTCACCCACCGGGGTGGGTGGGGGCTGGAAGCTGAGTCTCGGGCTTCAGAGGTCAGATCCCAGGGAGAGGACTGGGGTTGGCTGCGTGAACATGGCCTGAAGGGCACTAGTGCACCACAGCTAGCCAGGAGGGGGGCCAGAACTGCCTGAGTCAAGAAACCATTGTTTCAGGGTGCGCGAGGAGAGGGGATTCAGAGCACCACCTAAACGAGCTCCAAAGATGGGCACGAGCCGTGGCTGTCAGCGCGGACACCGGAGACGGGCATGAAACGCTAAGGCTGCTTCTGCAGCCACTAAGAAGCCTGTGTGCAAGCACAGCTCACTGTCCACACCTCCCCTCCCGGGAGCCTGTGCAGCCCGCCACTGCCAGGGTCCCAGGATCCAGGGACAACCTCCCCAGGAGAACACACAGCGCGACTCAGGCTGTTGCAACGTCACGCTGGCCTCTGACGCCACAGGCTTGCCCCACATTCCATACCCCTCCCTCCCCCAAGCCTGAGTGAGCCAGAGTCCCCTAATCAGCTGCTCTTTAACCCCGTCCTGTCTGAGCAAAGAACAGATGCCCTCAGGCAACCTACATGCAGAGGCAGGGCCATATCCAAAGCTGAACACCAGGAGCTGTGCAAACAAAGAAGAGAAGGAAAATATCTCCCAGCAGCCTCAGGAGCATCGGATTAAATCTCCACCATTAACGTGATGTACCCTGCATCTCAGGAATACCTGAAGAGACAACAAATCATCTGAAAATTGAGGCAGTGGACTTTGGGAGCAACTCTAGACTTGGGGTTTCCTTTCTGCATATAATTTGTTTCTGGTTTTCTGTTTATCTTAGTTTAGTATTTAGAGTTTATTATCATTGGTAGATTTGTTTATTGATTTGGTTGCTCTCTTCCTATTTTTTTATATATAGATATATTTTTTTCCTTTCTCTCTTTTTGTGAGTGTGTATGTATATGCTTCTTTGTGTGATATTTTCTGTATAGCTTTGCTTTTACCATTTGTCCTAGGATTCTTCTGTCGCTCCATTTTTGTATTTTTTTTAAAGTACAGTTTATAGTGCTTGATATCATTGGTAGATATGGTTTTTGGTTTAGTTGCTCTCTTCTTTATTTCCTTTTTTATTACTTTTTAATTTTTTTATTTTAAATAATTTTTCTTATTTTTTATTTTAATAACTTGATTTTACCTTATCTCTTTCTTTCTTTTTTTCTCCCTTTTCTTCTGAGCCGTGTGTCTAACAGGGTCTTGGTGCTCTGTCTGGGTGTCAGGCCTTTCCCTCTTAGGTGGGAGAGCCGAGTTTAGGACATTGGTCCACCAGAGACCTCCTGGCTCCATGTAATATCAAATGGTGAAAGCTCTCCCAGAGGTCTCCATCTCAACGTTAAGACCCAGCTCCACTCAATGACCAGCAACCTCCAGTGCTGGACGCCCTAAGCCAAACAACTAGCAAGACAGGAACACAACCCCACCCATGGCAGAGAGGCTGCCTAAAATCATAATAAGGTCACAGACACACCAAAACACACCACCAGATGTGGTCCTGCTAACCAGAAAGACAAGATCCAGCCTCATCCACCAGAACACAGGCACCAGTCCTCAGGAAGCCTACACAACTCACTGAACCAACCTTAGCCACTGGGGACAGACACCAAAAACAATGGGAACTATGAACCTGCAGCCTGTGAAAAGGAGACACCAAACACAGTAAGTCAAGCAGAATGAGAAGACAGAGAACTATGCAGCAGATGAACGAACAAGGAAAACACCCACAAGACCAAACCAATGAAGAGGAAATAGGCAGTCTACCTGAAAAACAATTCAGAGTAATGATAGGAAAGATGATGCAAAATCTTGGAAATAGAATGGAGAAAACACAAGAAACGTTTAACAAGGACCTAGAAGAACTAAAGAGCAAATAAACAATGATGAACAACACAATAAATGAAATTTTAAAATCTCCAGAAAGGAATCAATAGCAGAAAAACTGAGGTAGAAGAACGGATAAGTGACCTAGAAGATAAAATAGTGGAAATAACTCCCACAGAGCAGAATAAACAAAAAACAATGAAAAGAATTGAGGACAGTCTCAGAGACCTCTGGGACAACATTAAACACACCAACATTCGAATGATAGGGGTCCCAGAAGAAGAAGAGAAAAAGAAAGACTGAGAAAATATTTGAAAAGATTACAGTTGAAAACTTCCCTAATATGGAATAGGAAATAGTCAGTCAAATCCAGGAAACAGAGAGTCCCACACACGATAAATCCAAGGAGAAACATGTTAAGGGACATATTAATCAAACTATCAAAAAGTAAATAAAAGGAAAAAATATTAAAAGCAGCAAGGGAAAGACAACAAATAACATACAAAGGAATCCCCATAAGGTTAACAGCTGATCTTTCAGCAGAAACTCTGCAAGCCAGAAGGGAGAGGAGGACATATTTAAAGTGATGAAAGGGGAAAATGTACAACCAAGATTACTCTACCCAGTGAGGATCTCATTCAGTTTAGATGGAGAAATTAAAACCTTTGAGACAAGCAAAAGCTAAGAGAATTCAACACCAACAAGCCAGCTTTACAATAAAGGCTAAAGGAACTTCTCTAGGTGGGAAACACAAGAGAAGGAAAAGACTTACAATAACAAACCCAAAACAATTAAGAAAATGGGAAGAGGAACATACATATCGATAATTACCTTAAATGTAAATGGATTTAAATGGTCCCACCAAAAGACACAGACTGGCTGAATGGGTACAAAAACAAGACCCATATATATGCTGTGTACAAGAGACCCACTTCAGACCTAGAGACACATTCAGACTGAAAGTGAGGGGATGGAAAAAGATATTCCATGCAAATGGAAACCAAAAGAAAGTTGGAGTAGCAATTCTCATATCAGACAACACAGACTTTAAAATAAAGACTATTAGAAGAGAAAAAGAAGGACACTACATAATGATCAAGGGATCAATCCAAGAAGAAGATATAACAATTGTAAATATTTATGCACCCAACATAGGAGCACCTCAATACACAAGGCAAATACTAACAGCCATAAAAGGGGAAATCGACAGCAATACATTCATAGTAGGGGACTTTAACACCCCACTTTCACCAATGGACAGATCACCCAAAATGAAAATAAATAAGGAAACACAAGCTTTAAATGATACATTAAACAAGATGGACTTAATTGATATTTATAGGACATTCCATCCAAAAACAACAGAATACACATTTTTCTCAAGTGCTCATGGAACATTCTCCAGGATAGATCATATCTTGGGTCACAAATCAAGCCTTTGTAAATTTAAGAAAATTGAAATTGTATCAAGTATCTTTTCTGACCACAACGCTATGAGACTAGATATCAATTACAGGAAAAGATCTGTAAGAAATACAAACACATGGAGGTTAAACAATAGAGTACTTCATAACGAAATGATCACTGAAGAAATCAAAGAGGAAATGAAAAAATACCTAGAAACAAATGACAATGGAGACACGATGACCCGAAACCTATGGGATGCAGCAAAACAAGTTCTAAGAGGGAAGTTCATAGCAATACGATCCTACCTTAAGAAACAGGAAACATCTCGAATAAACAACCTAACCTTGCACCTAAAGCAATTAGAGAATGAAGAACAAAAAAGCCCCAAAGTTAGCAGAAGGAAAGAAACCATAAAGATCAGATCAGAAATAAATGAAAAAGAAATGAAGGAAATGATAGCAAAGATCAATCAAACTAAAAGCTGGTTCTCTGAGAAGATAAACAAAATAGATAAACCATTAGACAGACTCATCAAGAAAAAAAAGGGAGAAGACTCAAATCAATAGAATTAGAAATGAAAAAGGAGAAGTAACAACTGACACTGCAGAAATACAAAAGATCAAGAGAGATTACTACAAGCAACTCTATGCCAATAAAATGGACAACCTGGAAGAAATGGACCAATTCTTAGAAATGCACAACCTGCCAAGACTGAATCAGGAAGAAATAGAAAATATGAACAGACCAATCACAAACACTGAAATTGAAACTCTGATTAAAAATGTTCCAGTAAACAAAAGCCCAGGACCAGATGGCTTCAGAGGCGAATTCTATCAAACATTTAGAGAAGAGCTAACACCTATCCTTCCCAAACTCTTCCAAAATATAGCAGAGGGAGGAACACTCCCAAACTCATTCTGTGAGGCCACCATCATCCTGATACCAAAATTAGACAAGAATATCACAAAGAAAGAAAACTACAGTCCATATCACTGATGAACATAGATGCAAAAATCCTCAACAAAATACTAGCAAAGAGAATCCAACAGCACATTAATAGGATCATACACCATGATCAAGTGGGGTTTATTCCAGAAATGCAAGGATTCTTCAATATATGCAAATCAATTAATGTGATAAACCATATTAACAAATTGAAGGAGAAAAACCATATGATCATCTCAATAGATGCAGAGAAAGCTTTCGACAAAATTCAACACCGATTTATGATAAAAACCCTCCAGAAAGTAGGCATAGAGGAAACTTTCCTCAACATAATAAAGGCCATATATGACAAACCCACAGCCAACATCATCCTCAATGGTGAAAAACTGAAAGCATTTCCAGTAAGATGAGGAACAAGACAAGGTTGCCCACTCTCACCACTCTTATTCAACATAGTTTTGGAAGTTTTAGCCACAGCAATCAGAGAAGAAAAGGAAATAAAAGGAATCCAGATCAGAAAAGAAGAAGTTAAGCTGTCACTGTTTGCAGATGATATGATACTATACATAGAGAATCCTAAAGATGCTACCAGAAAACTACTAGGGCTAATCAATGAATTTGGTAAAGTAGCAGGATACAAAATTAATGCACAGAAATCTCTGGCATTCCTATATACTAATGATGAAAAATCTGAAAGTGAAATTAAGAAAACACTCGCATTTACCACTGCAACAAAAAGAATAAAATATCTAGGAATAAACCTACCTAAGGAGACAAAAGACCTATATGCAGAAAATTATAAGAAACTGATGAAAGAAATTAAAGATACAAATAGATTGAGAGATATATCATGTTCTTGGATTGGAAGAATTAACATTGTGAAAATGACTCTACTACCCAAAGCAATCTATAGATTCAATGCAATCCCTATCAAACTACCAATGGCATTTTTCACAGAACTAGAACAAAAAATTTCACAATTTGTATGGAAACACAAAAAACCCCGAATAGCCAAAGCAATCTTGAGAACGAAAAATGGAGCTGGAGGAATCAGGCTCCCTGACTTCAGACTATAATACAAAGCTACAGTAATCAAGACAGTATGGTACTGGCAGAACAACAGACATATAGATCCGTGGAACAGGATAGAAAGCCCAGAGATAAACCCACGCTCATATGGTCAACTTATCTTTGATAAAGGAGGCAGGAATGTACAGTGGAGAAATCACAGCCTCTTCAATAAGTGGTGCTGGGAAAACTGGACAGCCACATGTAGACCGTATGAGTTTAGATCACTCCCTAACACCATACACAAAAATAAGCTCAAAATGGATTAAAAACCTAAATATAAGGCCAGAAACTATCAAACTTTTAGAGGAAAACATAGGCAGAATACTCTATGACATAAATCACAGCAAGATCCTTTTTGACCCACCTCCTAGAGAAATGGAAATAAAAACAAAAATAAACAAATGGGACCTAATGAAACTTAAAAGCTTTTGCACAGCAAACGAAACCATAAACAAGATCAAAAGACAACCCTCAGAATGGGAGAAAATATTTGCAAATGAAGCAACTGACAAAGGACTAATCTCTAAAATTTACAAGCAGCACATGCAGCTCAATAATAAAAAAACAAACAACCCAATCCAATAATGGGCAGAAGACCTAAATAGACATTTCTCCAAAGAAGATATACATACTGCCAACAAACACATGAAAGAATGCTCAACATCATTAATCATTAGAGAAATGCAAATCAAAACTGCAATGAGATATCATCTCACACCAGTCAGAATGGCCATCATCAAATAATCTAGAAATAATAAATGCTGGAGAGGGTGTGGAGAAAAGGGAACACTCTTGCACTGCTGGTGGGAATGTGAATTGGACATCCACTATGGAGAACAGTATGGAGGTTCCTTAAAAAACTACAAATAGAACTACCATATGACCCAGCAATCCCACTACTGGGCATATAGCCTGAGAAAACCAAAATTCAAAAAGAGTCATGTACCAAAATGTTCATTGCAGCTCTATTTACAATAGCCAGGAGATGGAAACAACCTAAGTGTCCATCATCTGATGAATGGATGAAGAAGATGTGGCACATATATACAATGGAATATTACTCAGCCATAAAAAGAAACGAAATTGAGCTATATATAATGAGGTAGATGGACCTAGAGTCTGTCATACAGTGTGATGTAAGTCAGAAAGAGAAAGACAAATACCGTATGCTAACACATACATATGGAAAATAAGAAAAAAATAATGTCATGAAGAACCTAGGGGTAAAACAGGAATAAAGACACAGACCTACTAGAGAATGGACTTGAGGATATGGGGAGGGGGAAGGGTAAGCTGTGACAAAGTGAGAGAGTGGCATGGACATATATACACTACCAAATGTAAAATAGATAGCTAGTGGGAAGCAGCCGCAGAGCACAAGGAGATCAGCTCGGTGCTTTGGGACCACCTAGAGGGGTGGGATAGGGAGGGAGGGAGGGAGCCGCAAGAGGGAGGAGATATGGGGACATAGGTATATGTATAGCTGATTCACTTTGTTATAAAGCAGAAACTAACACACCATTGTAAAGCAATTATACTCCACTAAAGATGTAAAAAATAAATAAATAAAATGGCATGGTATTTGCATACAACCTACACATATGCATAACCTTCCATATACTTTAAATTATCTCTAGATTAGTTATAATACCTAGTGCAATGTAAATGCTACGTAAATAGTTGCTGGCATGCAGAAAATTCAATTTTTGCTTTTTGGGACTTTCTGGAATTATAAAAAATATTTTCAATCTGTGGCTGATTGAATCCATGGATGTGGAACCCGGGGATTTGGTGGGCTGACTGTGCTAAAAAAATATTTATCAGAAATTATTCCCTAAATCTGGCAAGCTTACTTACAAAAAGCATTGCAACGAAGATGCAACATACAAAAGAGTACATACCAAATGATCACACCTGTACAAAATTCAAAACCAGGCAAAAACAGGTTCATGGTGTTGTGAATCTAGTTAGTGATATTTTTCGAGAGAGGTTGTGACTGGGAGGGGGCTCTAGGCTGATTTTGGAACGGGTAATTGTCTATTTCTTGACCAGGGTGGTGGTTACCTGTATTCACTTTGTAAAAAATGAGCTGCCCATTTGGATGTGTTTATCTTTTTGAATGTATGTTATACAAAATTAATTTATTTGTTAAGGGTCATGATCCTATTTATGTATCACATAATATTACTCTGGAGGCAATGTTGAGAGTGGATTAGAAGGGGCTAGGCTGTTTTTAAGAGGCAGATGAACTGATCTAGAATAAGGGTTTGAAATGGGGCCATTTTCTAATTACAGAGAAGAAAGGGTAGAGTGTACATTTATTTAGATGGTAATATTGGCAAGACATCTACATCTAGGAATACTCCCATAGTATATTAGGTGGAGTGGTCAGGTCACCATTTATGGCTGATGCATTTGTGCACTGCATGACCCTAAGGGGCTATATTCAAATCTCAGGCATCATGGAGTTGTATATTTATTATGAAAAATTTCTGGCAAATGCTGGTCAAGTGTCTAATTTTAACAAAATCTGCATATTAAGACATTTCTTCTGAAAGATAAAAGTAAAGTAGAAAGGGCACACTGTTTTAATTCCCACAATGTTCCATTTGAGCTAGTGGTAGCCCTGATGAGGGGCTTAAAACCCAGAATGCGAACACAGGACTACGTTTGCATAGGTCAGTAGGAAGAGAAATGAACAGTGAGCTTAGTTTTTAACTATTATACCTGAAGTTCATGGAATATTCAGTTAGAAATGCAAAACAGGAAGCTGAATATATGGATATGAGTTGCAGAATTCTTGTCTGGGCTAGCAGTATAAATTTGGAAGTCATCAGTGTATAGGAGTTCACTGTCACTGAGCAAAGAACAGCCAGCAAGAATTGGGAGTAAGAAGCAAAGAGGAACGAAGGCAAAATGTTTGAACAGCTCTGTCGCCTAAAGAATGACAGGCAGTATGAAGCAGGCTAAAGATGGTGCAGCCAGACAGGTATGGAATGAAAACTAGGAATGAATGGTGAAGGAGAACTGCAGAATATGGATTGAAAAATGCACTTGGTCTTGGCAAACAGGAACATCTTACCGTGGGCAATCTCAGTGATGTGATGTAGGTTGGAGCCAATTAAGCAGAACAAAAAAGGATTAGGAGGTAGAAAAGCAAAGTACCAATTTTTTATCTAGAAGTTTGGTTATGATTGAGAAGAGGAAAATAGGGTGATAGAGGGAACACTCAGAACAAATGGGGTGGTGTTTTTTGCTTGTTGGTTTTGTTTGAAGATGAGAGAAACTTAAGCATGTTACATAGTGACAAGAACCAGTCAGCTGAAGAGCTTGAAAAGGGAGGTTGAGGGCTGGATCAAGAACTTGGAAAAGATGGAAGTGTCTTAGACCTAAAACATAAATTAAAAATCGTCTCTGACTATGAGATGGGACACTTCATATTCTGAGACTGGACCCACTAGACACATTTGATAACATGTGTGGTATGAAAGGGAGAAATTGAGAGAATTCATTCCTAAAACTCTATTTTGTCCATAAAATTGTTCGGAAGGTTATGTTCTAAAAGTGAGAAAGAGAACACAAAATGGCTCACTAGTGAGTTGTGAAAAACTAGTAAAAGTGTAAAGGAGCTATGCAAGGGGGTGGGAGACTGAAATGTTCAAGCAAAATAAGAACCGAATTGCTGAGGGACATTACCGAACACCTGAGCTCGGGGGTCACCCACTTTTGTGAACACCCAACTTCTTAGTGGTGTAGCTGTCTCCAGAAATGCTTAGCAGCTATGAAGACAAGAAAGCATACTGTGATCCTTGGTGGGGTATTCCGTGTACGGAGGACACAAGAACTTCCGAGGGGACTGGGACATTCTCAAGAGAGTGGTTGAAATAATGTCCCCGGAGGGCAGATGGAAGTGAAGCCACTTAGAAGCTTTTGGGCTTGTGGGAGGGGAGGGGAGATTGTGGAGAGGGACTGGAGATCCAGATGTGATCAGACAGAGGAGGTCTCGTGGGAGTTAGCTGTGTGAGAACGCAGGAAATGAAGGATGCCCTGGTCAAATGGTCAGTTCTTGTTGTCAAAGATTTTGGAGATGGAGCTGTTCCAACTAATTATATGTTCCAACAAATGGCCCCAAGAGTTATTGCTGAGGTGGTTTGGGACTCTCTCCAATATCTTTTATCTTTAGAGCCACGAAAAATTAGGATTGATATTTAGAATGATTAAACATAGAAAAAATTTTCAGTGATCAAAGAAAGATTCAATAACATTCTACTGACAACAAACACTAATAGATCATGGGTTGTTCCTTCTAGTACACCTGTTAAACTAGGGAAGTGGACAAAAACTATTTTTGAAATCAGTTTCAAAAATAAGGCTCAGGGCTTCCCTGGTGGCTCAGTGGTTGAGAGTCCGCCTGCCCGTGCAGGGGACGCGGATTCGGGCCCCGGTCTGGGAGGATCCCGCGTGCCGTGGAGCGGCTGGGCCCGTGAGCCATGGCCGCTGAGCCTGCGCGTCCGGAGCCTGTGCTCCGCAGCGGGACAGGCCACAGCAGTGAGGGGCCCGCGAACCGCAAAAAAAAAAAAAATAAAAAATAAGGCTCAAAATAAAATGTTTGAGACTTACCCATTGGATATGCAGAAAACTCAGTTATTAAAAAGACCATTTCATTTAAGAAAGTTCAGATACGGATGATATTTCTTAGCCATAAACTGAAAATAGGTGAAAGGATGAAAGCCTGAATGAACATTTTTTTGGATATGCTGATGGAATGAATCACCTCTATTATAAGGGCTATTGAACAGTTATGATAGAACTTGTTGAGACACCACTATGAAGGGCTGATGAATAGTTACTGAGCACATGGGAATCAGAGTTTGGAAGATTGAGCTCCCTGCCAGTTTAGAAGACTAGGAAAATTTCCTATAGCTACTCTCACACTCTTAGGAAAGGGCACTTTGGAAATCTTCCACCTACAAGGTAGAGGCCTGCCATAAAGGTACTCAGAATGAAGCAGAAATTCTAAGGGTACCTCCACAAAGGTAGATATGCCTTGTCCTGTACACATACACATACTCAGCTCATATACTTAGATTGGAGAATTACTCCTTCAGTCATGCTGATTAATATAAACTAAACCATATGTTACACAAATGGGAAACTTGTTTCAGACAATAGTTGTACAAAGGCCAACCTTATAGCTACAAATCAACGTTGACACAAGCAGCTGTGAGTCCAGGATGGGAGTTATGATGGAATTTACCAACTTGGTGTAAGTTCACTTAAGGTCAACGGAATGTTTGTCTGTAATTCTGTAGAGAATTATTTCCACTGGAGCATATCCCCAAATTCAGCTTGCCTAGACCTTGTACCTATAACCGATGAATCAAAGAATCTTAAAATATTAGTGTTAGAAGGATATTTGAAACCATTTATTCCCTTTCTTCTCCTTTTCCCTCTTCCTTAAGAAAGTGAATGTTAGAAAAGTTAAACAGCCTCTTAAGGTCATGGCATGAGTGAGCAACGACTTGGTTTAAGAGAAAATTTTAATGCGAAAATATGTATTACTTTGGCACTAATCAACATAAAGTCATTATTTGTAGTACCTTGAAAAGGAGAGGATAAATAAAAGGAAACTGGCTATTCGGGCTTGAAATGTCTTATTTATTTTATTTGTGACACAAACTCTCAATTGGAATGCTCTGAAATTAGAGTGTTTTGGTTAAGTAAGTGTTCAACCAAAAATACCTTTTGCTTCTACTCTTCATGCTGAAAAGATTTTCTTCCAGAGGCTAGGGTACTTTCTGGCCTTCAAAAGAAGATTATGTTATATCTAAACAAATAATTTCCTTATGTCTGAAGCTGGAAACTTTTTGTTGTTTTTGTCTTGCCATGCCCTCATCTTGTTTAATGTGGCTTCTCATCCCAGGAATTCAAGGCACAGATGATGCCCAGGGATCCCCTTTCCAGATGTAACTTTGCTACATGAGCCTATGCTCCATCAGTGGTCCTCAGATCTAGCTGCTGCCTATTGGAATCACTTGTGAGCTTATTAACAACTAAATATCTGGGCATGGGAATCCATGTGAAAAATGCATGCCCATCTGCTTTTTCTGCAGTTAAGTCTGGTACTCAGCATTTAGAACATAATTTTAGATCAATCTTTCCCTCTTTAATCCAAGGAAAATGCAGAATTTGCATTGGGTGGCTTTTTAGTTAATTTAATTTTGTTTTGTTTTTTCATTGTTAAGGTATCAAATGGAGAGAAACTCAATAAAACTAATCATGACTCCCTAGTGCTGGGAGGATAACAGAGAGAAAACAAACATGGAACCTCCCTCACAGGATTTTAGCCTCTCAGACAGACATGTATATGAGCAACTAAAACAGAGTATGGCAAAATAAAATATAATGTACTAAAGAAATGAAACATTTTTTTTAAACCACAATAAAACAACAGCAAGAGAAACCAAACAACAGCATGAGTTAAAGGGATAAGCAGACACCACATCATGAAGGGCTTTGTTACATTTACAAAGAAGTTTGGACCCAACCCTTACTGGATTTTAAGCACAAGAATAAAGCCAGTAGAGTTGCATGTTGCAAAGATCCCTCCGGCTGAAGTATTGAGCATCTCCTGCTGCCCCCACCTGGTCAAATCCCACCAGCCAAGACCTCGCTCAAGACTCCTCTGTATACTGAGGTCAGCTCTGAAAAGCCAAGGGTTAATGCTGTGATCTTCAGAGCTAGAACGCCTAGGCTCAAATCCTGACTCAGAATGAGGAGCTGTCTTCTTCTGGGCAAAAACTTTAAGCTCCTCTTTGCCTCAATTTCCTTATCTGTAAAATGGGGTTGAGTCTCTACCTTACAAGTGGTTGTGACGAATAAAAGATAATAGAAGTAGATAACGCAAGTAAAATACTTAGAACCTCGTCCAGCACCTATTAATACTCGGTGGGTGCTTTACAGACAACTCTTCTCACCCTTACGACAACATTTCAAAGGACAGATGATTATCGCCATCTTGCCATATTCATCATCTCTTATTATGCCTTTCACAGCACCAATTTTTAGGTTTAGTGAAACTTTTTGCTATTCCTCTCTCTTCCTCCCTGTTCTGATGGCATTTGGTAATCAACAATAATTTTAACTTTTTGCTTTCCTTTTTTTTTCCATCAGCATGAATTTGAAAGTTTCAGTTACTAATGTGTGGTTTATGCTAACTTCCTAGACTGAGCCTCAATATGTCATTTCCTAAGAGATGGGGCCTCTCTCCCTTTAGGTAGAAAAAAAACAAAACAAAACAAAGTATCGAAGTGATGTTAGCACCTCCTACGTGTCTAAAGCAATGGAAACAAGATAAGGTCTGCACAGTCTGCCATGGAGTATTTCAGGTCACAAAAGTAGAAGGAAGTGCTGTTGACTCCTTTTCTGTAGAGTGGCCTTCTCTGACCTGAAGGTTTATGCAACTTGAGCCGAAGGGAAGGAAAAAAATGACCTGGTCAGCTAAGACCTGCCAAACTCCGAGTGACACTGAAATAAATATTTCAGCAGACAAAATACGGAGGATATTTGTCTGGAACTTGGAAAACACCTACGGGAAAGGGACTAGTGAAGCGCCCATTATTTTTCCTGTATTTGTCCAAGGGGAAAACAGAGCTGTGCGCAGGTGTCAGAGACTTTTTAATAGGCTTCGGGGGAACCAGAGTACTTTATGTCACCGTGGTTGGACATGAAGAATTTGTAAAGATTTTATTAGGAATGTTAGGAAACAGAAGACAATTTCCATGATCCACCTTCTCCCCGTGACAAGCAGCGCATACAGAGTTACTAAATACCTAAAGTACTTGGAGCCTTGAGTGGCTGCCTTAGAGCAGCCCAAACGACTGATGTCCTACATAGTCTGCTCCCACCGGAGGGTGAAGTCATAGCGCCTTAGAAATCTCTCTAGACCCTGCCTCCAATGTAACACCGAGCCGTCTCATCCTGTTCTGCTTTTTGCACTTGCAAGTCTACTGGACCCCATTAGTTTTTACCTGACTGTCCCGGTTGGTTTGAAGCTCCTCTTATCTGGTTTGTCTACTCCACTTTTGTCCGTGATATTGTTTTGGTTCCTTTTTTTTTTTTTTTTTACCTTTTTTCATGGGAGAGGGGTGACTTAACTCAGAACTGCAGGTTAGCTTCATTTCCACTCTGCTGTCCAGCCCAGGGTCATGGAATTGGAGCCCAATTTAGTGCACTGGACAGATTTAGGATCAAAGAAAAGCTAAACTTAATTTTGGGTGACAAGTCATTACTCCTCGACTATCTTTAAGGCCCCTGGAAACCAAGTCTTTGTTCCTGCTGCTGCACTGCAGAGGCCATGCCAGTTTCAACATCCTCTTTCCCCAAACCCATAATAAATGTCTCCTCTGCAGTGACTGTGTGCCTAACATGTCTTCTACACTACCGGGGACAAGATATTTCCCCAAGGAGATTATTCAGACAGCAAAACTCCACATATTCGGGAGATTCAATCCCGTACTCTTTGTTATCTGGTATACCCTGAGACGATCAAAGGGAAGGCAGTGTGGTCTGTTAAAATCTTTGGGCTCAGGAGACAGAAAGACCTGCATTCTATTTCAGCTCCTCCACTGAGACCATGAACAAGTTATTTTTAAAATTATTATTAGAGTTTGTAAAAATGAAACATTTATTGAAATGTAATATAGACAAGGCATGTAAAGAGTGACAACATTTCACAGAGCAAACATCCCTATGTAACCAGCACCCAGATCAAAAAAGAAGACACAGCCAGCTCCACAGTGGGTCGCCCTGGGCCACTCCCTCCAGTCAATACCCTGAAATGTAACCACTATCCCAACATCAAACACTGCAGATTCTTTGACTCAGTGCTTTAGCTTCTTAAGCTTCAGTTTCTTCATATATACAATTGGTAAAATAAGAGGACCAATGCCAAAGAACATAAGGTTTAAAGGAGATAATCAATAGAAAGTGCTTTGTGCAGGACTGGACATTTACTAAGCTCTTAGATGGCTGTTCTTACACCTTAAATGCTGATTATTTTCCTACTTGTTTTAGACTGGTCTGTCACTTGCCTAGCTGGTGCATGGAGCAAGCTCCACCTCTTTCCAAAGACCTAAAGTTCTTTTCTCTCAACTTTCCAGGTTCTCCACTTGGCCAGGAGAGGTAATATGTGGCAACTTGTGGAAAAAACAAACAAACAAAGTGAACACAAACACACATGAACAGACAGAACACACAAAGCACTGGCAATCGTCCAAACAAATTTTACTGGCAGAACAAAGAGGAATAGAGTGGGAATGAAGGGGTTTTTTCTTGGTAGGAAATGAGGGGCAAAGGTCAGATATTCGGTTTCTAAAATCAGAGACACTAAGTCAACAGCGTACAGCCATGGGAACCATAGTCATGAAAAGGTCTGAGACTGCTGGGAGCACCAGCAATGGGAAGTCAGGGCACAGGAACTCTAGTGGGAGCTTGGTATATCAGTTTACCTTTAGGAACAGGGTACGTTCAACTTAGAATTTCTATTGAGGACGTAGCTCCACGCTTCCTTGAAGATAATACCAAGCTAGAGGTGTAGATTAGCACCTAATAGTTTCTGCCTTGACCTCTGGCCATCCAGAAATTTCTTTCATCTTGTCTTTTTATCTCCTGGACATTGCCTGATCTCTCATTCTAGTTTACATGCCTCCCTCTCCCCCTGACCAACTGTACACCATTCATGGTCCCATAGGACAAAGGGAGATGTTTTCTGGCCCCGAAGCAGTTTGCCGTGCAAAGCTCTTGCCCCCCAGCTTTCATACAGTTGCCTAACAATGAACTAGGGGCATCATTTCACCTTTCGCACAAAGGTCTATTGTTCCTTTTGGGAACCCAGGGCTATTTTAGTAACACCTTACACGGTAGACTCTTTTCCTAAATCCTTTCCCAGATTAGGAAATTGGCTTGATTAAAAATTGAGAAGCATCACAGATTAATGGAAAACATACAACGCTGCAATGAACAGGCACTCGACAAGCGTCCATTTCCTCAACTTTCCTTTCCGTCAGACTCTGAATTACAGCATAGGAACATGTGTAGGGTGCTGGCTTAGGAGTCTAACACACCTGGGTTTGAAATCTGGCTCTGTACTGACCAGCCCTGTGATCTTGAGCAAAGTTTGAAAAGTCCCTGTGTCTTAATCTCCTCTTTTATAAAGCAGGGTTGATAATACTTATGTACAGTACCATTGTGAAGCTAAATGAAATTGTTCAGCTAGAGCAAGAGCCCATGATCTTAACCCCATTATCATTTTCCTCCTCCACTTGTTCTGTTTACAGAATCAATTTGAGAGCTTGTCCAACACCTGTGTAACTGTTTTTTAATAAACCATATACATATGATTTTGCAAAGTGCTTGGGTTCAAGGTTTTGAGTCCAGCACACTTGCCAAACACATGTGAATTAGATGTGAGAGGACGGTACTAGGGGTTAAATAGTTCACATTTAATTTCATTTGTGTTTTCCTAACACTTCATGATCATTCTTTTGAATTACAAATAGTAACTGACATTTTAAAATGTCTGCCTAATGCCATTCTTTCATGAGATAAACAGAATTTTTTCAACAAGTTTGGTTTTTAAGACTTATCTTCTGTAATAGCCATACTATAGGATCAAATTCACAGTATTTGAGAAAATGATTAAATTTCATGGTGATCAGTTCAGGGCCAATTAAAAGTCTGATTCACCATCCTCACTTGTCATTATTCACAACAATGCTAATGGGAGTTTTAGAATAACAGTGGGGGCCTGGAGAGAGAAAATCTCCTCAGACAACATGTACTTGTTATTAGATATTCAGATATTAGACTTGTTACTAAGAGTAAAGCAATTCTTACTATGGGGCAGATGTTCGGTGCTTAACAGAAAGGACTATGTTAAGTTTTCTACTTGCTTATCATGTAATCTCTTAATTCCCCTACATCTGAGGTTAGCACTATTTTTTATCTATATATAATACAACCCTGCACATGGATTCTTGTGGCTCTGGATTATCCCATCACATCTGGTAACACTCAACAACACTGCCTTCTTAAAACTCACCTCTGTTGGCTTCTATGACATTCAACTTCCAATTTAACTTCTACCCGTTGAAATACTGATGGGTGCCAGGTATTCCGCAAGCTCTGGGAAAAACAAAAATAGGGTTTGAATCCTTCCTTCGAGATTCATACACTCTAGTTAGGATATAGACATAAAAGTGTGTAGCACAGCGAAATCATGGAAGCACGCATCAACTCAAAGCATAGCTCATGGCTGGGTAGCTCTATGGAGGGGAATTGCAGCAGGGGCTTCACAAGAGAGACGGCCTTGGAGCTCTGCACTGCTGGACACACAGGACCTTGCCACATGTGCCAAGTGGAGAAGAACATTGGAGGGAGAAGGAACACATTCATGAAGGCATGAAACACAGTATCATATTTAGGAACACAGAAGGAGTTTCCCATTTCCAAGGGATAAAGCAAGATGGAGCGAGCTCAGCTTAGAGGAAGAACAAACTTTGATGCCTATAAAAAATCGTCTAATTATTCACCCATTTGTTCATGTATACATTCATGCGTACAAAAACACATTCTCGAACACTTACCACGTGTCAGACTCTGTGTGATAGATCCCGTAGAGCAACTACTGAGCCAGACAGGATATGATCTAACGGTGGAGGCAGACTATGACACAAGAAGTTACAGTAACGCACAATGGAGCAGGGACCCCAGCCTAAGCTAAGGGCCAAGGTGGGCTGCCTGGCATATTAATGTTCAGTATGAGGGAGTGAGTAGGGGTTAGACAAGTGAAGTCTGCAGGAGACGGGGAGGGAAAGAATACTGCAGTCAGAGGAAACTGCCTCTCCCAAGGCATGGGGGCAACAGGGAGCTTGGCACAGCTGAATAACAGAAAGAATTACAGCATGACTGGAACTGGGGCTGTAAGGCTGGGGGCTGCCTGCACTGAAAGGCCTCGTAACCATGTTAGGAGTTTACACTTCGTTTGGGGGACCAAGGGGAGACTTTGGAAGGTTTGAGGCAGGGCATTTTCGGAAGATTACTCTGGCAGCATTATACAGAATGAATCAGAAGGGAGCAAAGCTAGGGGCTTGTTAGACTAGTTAGAAGGCTGATGGGTGACAGCAGTAGCAGTAGTCGTAGCAGTAATAATAATCCGCACTGATGGTTAATATAGGCTTACTATGAGCCAGGCATTGTGTCAGACAGAGGCTAGGTACTTATTAACTTTAATCCTCACAACCCTACGAAGTAAGTACTAATCCCCTTTCTCAGATGAGAAAACTGAGGCACAATGATCCGTGCAAGGTCATATAGATAGTAGATGATTGAACCAGAATTAAAAGCCAAGCCATCTGGCTTTAACACAGTTTCTATTATCCTGCTTAGATGTGACACTGGCATCAACTACAATAGAGCAATGAGAATTGAAAAGAGTGAATAGGATTGAGAGGAATTCTGGAAGGAAATCAATAAAAATTAAATAAGCCAGTAAGAACTAGAGAAGAAAATTATTGATACTCTAGCTTTTGCCCTAGGAAGCCACATTCTTTTTTTTTTTTTTTAATAAATTTATTTATTTATTTTTGGGTGTGTTGGGTTTTTGTTGCTGCACCCAGGCTTTCTCTAGTTATGGCGAGCAGGGGCTACTCTTCATTGCAGTGCACAGGCTTCTCACTGCGGTGGCTTCTTTTGTGGCAGAGCACGGGCTCTAGGTGCATGGGCTTCAGTAGTTGTGGCACATGGGCTCAGTAGTTGTGGCACACGGGCTCAGTAGTTGCAGCTTCCAGGCTCTAGAGCACAGACTCAGTAGTGTGGTGCACGGACTTAGTTGCTCCGTGGCATGTGGGATCTTCCCGGACCAGGGCTCGAACCCGTGTCTCCCGCATTGGCAGGTGGATTCTTTTTCATTTTTATTTTTTTTTATTTTTTTTTTTTTTTGCGGTACGCAGGCCTCTCACTGTTGTGGCCTCTCCCATTGCAGAGCACAGGCTCCGGATGTGCAGGCTCAGCGGCCATGGCTCACGGGCCCAGCCGCTCCACGGCATGTGGGATCTTCCCGGAACGGGGCACGAACCCATGTCCCCTGCATCGGCAGGCGGACCCCCAACCACTGCGCCACCAGGGAAGCCCGGCAGGTGGATTCTTAACCACTGCACCACCAGGAAAGTCCACCACTTTCAAATAGTAAGCAATTTTCTTTAAAATGCTTTGTTTATATCAAAATTCACCAGCTAAAATAGCTCCCTATTACTCAAAACATCAAACTCATACTGTTATTTAATAACCTCTGATAAATACAGTTCTCCCTTATCATTCATTAATTAGATCAGCAAATATTTAATGACCTACTCTATGCAAAGGTCTGTAAAAAGTGGTGGAGGGCTTCCCTGGGGGGAAGCCACATGCCACGGAGCGGCTGGGCCCGTGAGCCATGGCCACCGAGCCTGCGCGTCCGGAGCCTGTGCTCCGCAACGGGAGAGGCCACAACAGTGAGAGGCCCGCGTACCGCAAAAAAGAAAAAAAAAAAAAAAAATGGTGGAAATTACACAACATACATGATTCTTACCTCATCGATATCAGAGAATGTTTACGGTCCAGTTTGGGTTTTCTACCTTAGTGTTAAACACTCAAGGGCAAGGAATGGATGGTGTATTTGCTGAATCTAATGTACATGGTACAGTGCTTTCTGCAGACATTAGTTTTAAAAAATATACTGATGGAAAAAAAAAGGTGTTTAAATCAAATCTTTAAATTTCAGCAATTTAGAATAATTCATTTTAAAACATATATCCATATCTAGAGACTGTTGATATTGCAAATGTTTAAAAAGGCAAAAAGAAAACATGGTATATGATGTATTTATCCTTTTTAATGTCCCAAAAGTGAAAATACAATTCAAGATTTAAAATAATGTCTCCTAAAAATAAAAGATAAAAAAATAATGTCTTCTATATTATGGGTTATCATCATTTTCATTGTCTATCAAATCCTAATTGGACTGAGTTGAAACTAACTCTTGGAGATAATTGCCTGATCAACCAAATAAGTTGATAAGATGCTGACTATCACTGGGTGATTAATTTTGCATGCAGATTGCCCTACTGACCAGAGAACAGCAGTAGTTCAGTCATAACCTTATTTAAAATATGTCAACTTAATTAGAAAAGTAATCTGTTAAATTCTTAGAGGTTTAAAATAAAGACGACGCCAGTCACATATATTGGTTAAAATGGCACAGTCTCTTAAGAAATTAGAAAATTTCAACTATGTATTGACATTCTAATTTCAAATAATTAATAAAGATTTTTATTAAAAAACAAGAACTCTGAAAGCTGGAACACTCATTAAGTGCCCAAGGGATTTACAGTCAGGAAGAGAGACCTAATTTTGAATTTGACATGGATTCATTGTAGAAAAATGTATGTTCGGATTGTCCTATGTGTGCTCTTTTCATTTCCTGGTGAAGATGAAGAGTAACAATTGTTAAATGCTTTTAACCAGTAGTGTTTGCCTTAGTACTGGTTACTTTCACTGTGAGGGTTTCCTGGCATTAATTTGAAATTCAGCATTTCGTCAAGGATCAGATTTTCCTTAAAATAGATTTTATTTTCTCTATAAGGAATAAATCTCCCATAAGAAAAGACAGAATTTTTCTGATGAAAAAGCTTAGTGAAACTTATTACAGATTTGGAACTAGAAAGAAATAGGAAATGTATATTCAGCAATTTTCAGTATTCCATTCCATTTTCCCCATTCTTTCTTGTGCTAAATGTTAAATACCACTGCTAAGAAGACAATTATTTTGTAATGATCAAACTTTGAAACATTGCTTCAGATAGAAATCAGTAGGACCACAAATCAATGAAATTTCTAGCCTGACTTTTTAACATGTATCCCAAGTCTTTCTGGGTTAACAAATGTAGGTTTTCCTGAATAACTAATCACTAGTAACTCAGCTAAATAAAAATGAAAACCCAAAATAATGTACTTCCACATTCTATGACTAAAGTTATTTTACTGGAAGGACCTAACTGTTGATCTCGATGTTTGAAATTTTTTTAAAGCAGAGACATATGCTGTCCAAGTTACAAAACTTCAGGGTTTTGTTTATCAGACATTCAATTACATGAGGAAATTTATGTGAATATCTTCCAAGTTTTGAATAATTGTCATTTGACTTATTGTAATCAAGAATCTATGAGTGTATTTAACTTTGGGAGTTTGTTGTGAAGATGTGAAAATCCCCAGCTTGCCTTCTTAGTGCAGTGAATTAATATTCTCGTATTCAGACGATTCTCCAATCTACAACCACACCTGTTAGAGGAATATACGAGCCATTTAGGACCTTAATTTATTTTCTGACAAATAATCAGTGACAAATTCCTGTAGTATCAATAAATTAACTTTTCCTAATCATTGTTTAAAAATAATTCCACACCTCCCCCCGCCACCACACAACCCCTGTGGATTTTTGCTCTATAACAATAACTTATCTTCCTTTTTCCTCTGTGTCTAGACCTTCACTGAGACAAATGTTCCCAACTTGTGCAGTGTTCTGCTCATATCCCCTCTCCCTCCTCGCATCACTGCAGGCAGGATGCTCCTAATAAGACCTTATGATTTACCTAGAGCCAATCAGACAACTTTCATTTGGTGACAATGTGAGCATTCTGTGTAATAAAGGGGAGATTCTTTTTCTCCCACTAGAAAACATGGCTGAAGCCAATGACCTAGAGCTAACTTGAAAACATATTAAATATATATGAACCTGTTAGACCCAAACGTTGTAAAATGATACTGTTATATCCTTATGATTTGACTTTCCTATCATCTTTGTTAAAGACTTATGATTTACTGATTTAAGGCCAACTATAACATGTGTATAAAACAGTAGAGGTTCAATTATCAACTATAAACCAACCCATTCACTTATCATTTTCCTGAATAAAACAAGGTATCAAAAATTCCCAAAAGGAGGCGATGTGGTCCTGGCCAGAGGAGGACCTGAATTTGACAGAAGTTGGAAGATGGACAAAGAAAGAAGAAGCTAAGTAGAGGGACCCACGGGGCCAGGTGACCAGAAAGCAGATCCAGGAGAGGGAGATTCTTGTGAGGATGTTCTGGCTCAGAATATCAAGTCATTCATGATTGGAACATGAGATAAAACATAGTCTAAATGAGCAGGCACTGGTGTCAGAGAGACAAGCCCACAGTTTTCAGGGAAGAGCTGCAGAGCTATGGCAGTCAGGGGCCAGGAACACCAGACAATGACGGAAGCTGGGACTCAAACGCAGGCAACCAGGCCCGGGGACTTGAGGGTCAGGGATTTGATCCGAACCGGCACACTGTAAAGCTACCTGTGAGAACTATTGAACACACTCCCCAAATCCCCTCCAACTCCCAGTAACCTGAGACAGAGCACGTCGACCACAGCTGAGCAGCCCCATGAGGCTTAGCAGGGATGACTTCTGGGTTTAGAAGATTTGGACAGAAAGACAGGCTGGCAGGTGTAGCGGGATAACCTCCAATACCCAGTCTTAAATCACCAATCTTTTTACAGATCCTCCCTTTCTTTAACAGTACAAAACCTTTTTTAAAACGTATATATCTTGTCAGATTTTGCAGCTTCAAGGCAGAAGTGTACTGTTAACCTTTTCTATTTTTCTCCACCCAGGTAGAACTTTTGCTGGTTAGAAGTCCAGCAAAGCTAACTCAGAGTAAAGCTGTGAAATCTAGAAAGTTTGCTTCTGTCTTAGTTTCCTATCTATGCAGCACTTTCACCTTTCTGTAACAGTAATTTAAAATGTGCTTGTTGCTTCATTCTCCCCTCAAACAGGGTGAGATTTAAAAGCCTGCTATTCAGCCTTTTGATTGAATAACAGATTATAATCTGTTTAGTCTTAATGTGTTACCTCGAACAAGCAGCTTTATTTTAAACAGGCCATTTGTTTCTAGTTGCTCCAAGATATGAAATTGACGTTTAAGAAGAAGTGGGAAGAGTCACATGAGTCAGTAGGTGAAGATGGTTTGGGTGGGGGTAGGGAGGGCGTGGCATTAAATAGGTGCTTTAAAATTCCAGTAGCAGTAACATTACTGCAGTAGGTGCGGGAAAATTCTGAAAGTGAACTGGCGGTTGTCTTTTAAGGAAGCTTGCAAGCTGTGTGAGAGAAGGTCAGAAGATATTCCTTCTCAAAGATAGCCCACAAGTGACCAGGCAGACCCCATGAGGTACTAACTAGACACATACTCTTGAAAACTGAAGGCATGGAGAAAGCCATGACCTACAGGTGAAAGGTTTTCGGGGGTTTTTTTGTTTTTTTTCAATCAAAGTACTAAACAACTCCAAAAAATATGGTAAGACTCCAATGATCATGTATCTATACTCAAGAAGCATGAACATCATACACATAATCTAGTCGGCAGGACATTGCTACTCTAAGTGGTGGATTCTTTTTTAAAGTGAATGGTCAGTTCCTGCAATGTTAGACAATCGTAGTTTAAAAGTGAGTAATCTAATTTATTGGTCATGGCAGAGATTCAGCTCTTTAAAAAGTATAGTCATGTTTAACATTCTCATTGTCTATTGTTATGAATCTGACAATGGGATTGAATTCTTAGATATTCAGGCCTTTTCCTTACCTATTGGTACCCTAAAGGCAGTCATTTCCGAAGGTATTTGGATTCCGAATCTTAATTCTTTCCCAAGCACAACGGAAATAAACAACCCATTTTAGGTTTTTCCCTGTTTCCTTCCTAAATAACGCCTTTTCATTTACTCAGGCCCATGCTGTCCCTGTGAATTCAGGTTTAATTCTCACCAGTTGTCTCTTCCCTTTAAAGCATGCCTGACAGTGGTGCAAAGAAAGTTTTCAATAGCTGTGTGATAGCTGTATTACTCAAGAAAGGAAAGAGTTTTAATCTGTCGCTTTAAATTCACACACACACACACACACACACACACACACGCGCGCAATTCTGATTGGGTAGCTCAAGGCTGTGAAGTTCTTAAACTAAAAAGTAATTTCAAAGTAGCTTTATTTTTACTCTTCAGAATACTCAAAAATAAGCTGCCACCAAGAGACTTCCAAATGTCCTCCCACTCCACTTTGTTGTTTTTTTTTTTTTTTGCGGTACGCGGGCCTCTCACTGTTGTGGCCCCTCCCGCTGCGGAGCACAGGCTCCAGACGCGCAGGCCCAGCGGCCATGGCTCACGGGCCCAGCCGCTCCGCGGCATGTGGGATCCTCCCGGACCGGGGCACGAACCCGTGTCCCCTGCATCGGTAGGCGGGCTCTCAACCACTGCGCCACCAGGGAAGCCCTCCCACTCCACTTTGAGTCCATATCTACAGAACAGTATTTGCCAAACCACTGAGTTCACATCTCTGAGGACAATATACCTATTATGAGCTCTAGGGCCTTAACAATAAAACTTAGTTTCAAGCTATCTTTTTTTTTTTTTTTTTTTTTTTTTTTTTTTGCGGTACAGGGGCCTCTCACCGTTGTGGCCTCTCCCGTTGTGGAGCACAGGTTCCGGACGCGCAGGCTCAGCGGCCATGGCTCACGGGCCCAGCCGCTCTGCGGCATGTGGGATCTTCCCAGACTGGGGCACGAACCCGTGTCGCGTGCATCGGCAGGCAGACTCTCAACCACTGCGCCACCAGGGAAGCCCCAAGCTATCTTTAAGGCAGCAATCAAGTATAGGTGTTTATTATTTCTGCCTATGCAAACAAATTATTTTATATTGTTAGAAATCTTTATCACTTCGAAAAATAAATTTTAGATATCCCTTTTTGCCTCGTTATTGTCATTGTTATTTTTATTCCCAAGTGAACTGTCAAATAAGCAATAGATCTTTTATAAAATACACAAAATTTTATGTCTAAATTGGCTTCAGGTTAACTTTTACATTGTATGTGGGAATGTATAGATTTTCAAAATAACTTTAATGTTTTATGTGTAAATCTGTTTAACTTCAACATTCACTTTAAAAAATTCATTGGTGTCAGCTTGATATTCTATCATCAGAAACTATGATTTTAATGACAAATTACATTAAATCAACAAGCAGGGAATTCTTTTTTAGTATCAGTGATTTCCTTTTTAACACATTTTTATTAACTTATAATTGATCCTGCCACAAAGACATTTATTAAAGAAAACTGCAAGAACTCACAGATCAAGTTTCTTTCTGAGTATAACATGTATATCCATGCCATTTTGATCTGATTTCTTGTTTTTTGCCCAGTTCTGCCTATGGTACCACATTTTAACACCAGCCAACTTCAGTTGTCATATTGAAGGAATACCTTAAAAGGCACATTTAAACTGACAAACTCTGCAAGCCCAGAGAGAAACAAGAAAGCTAAGAGCAAACAGACGTTTGCGTCTGGGTGAAGCTTTTCTCTCTTGAGACAAATAAAACAGATGATAACCCCAAATCGCCAGAGTTTGCCGTGGTGGGCCAACACCTATCAGGAGACGCTGAAATAACTTTATAGAAGTCAGAAGTGAACTCTGAATGCGTGATGTCCACTTCGGTTCTAACATGGTATGTGTTCACTTTAACTCCTGCTCTAGTCACTTTCAGATTGTATCTGGCCTCGTCTCCAGGCAGAATATTATTCCAACTGGTCAGACAATGAGCAATTAAATTAACCCGCCAAATCACTCATCTTTGGTGAACGGCTTGAGTTCATCTAGTTTGTCACAGGCATTATGTTTGTGAATTACTGAGCATTCTTATAAGAACTGTATAGCTTTTAAGAGGCAGTGTGTCATCTCTCAGAAGACATACTTCATGGGCACTAGCACAAGCTCCCCAGCTATGTACTTTCAGCACGTCACCAAGCTAGATTGTGGCTGTAGCGATTTTCTTTCCAGCAAAAGTGGAAACCTCATTTCTCCATGAAGCCACCTTTCCTGAGCTTCTCAATGTCTACAGTCACTCCTTTCTATAGAATATATATGGGAGATACATTTATGTGAGAGACGGTAAAGCACTACTTAAGACAATATTATAAGTATTGTTCCTACTCCTTGGTACTCTGCATCCTGAAAGAGAAAAGCAAACATATAATTTCATAGACACAGAAAGAGACTGTTATCTAAAGGATACACCCTAATTAGTAATGTTCACAGTACTCTATGTTATTTTATATTTGAGATATTTTGTCTAATTTTTTTTCCTTGATGAAAGCTAGTCAAATAAGGAACAACCAAACTTATCAGAGGATGCCATAATCCAACTCCACTCTGGTCCAAAGGGCTTTTGGAGTTTGTAGTAAGTGGTCTATTCAGTTAGCCCCATTTCAGTTAATTAAATCTTCAGATGTCTCATCCTGTCTACTTGATACATAAATGTTTTGACTTCATTCCCCCATCAGGAAAAAATTTTTCACCCTTGAATTCATTCATTCATGTTTTCATTCACGCACATAACCTTGTCAATGATACAAAGAAATACTAGGTGGTACAGATCACGAAAACATCAAGTGAGACAGAAAATATATGAATGCACACAAAAAAATAAAGACAAAATAATAACAAAGGAACTCCAATGAACGGTGCAGGAAAAACCTTGAGAAGGGAGAGAAGAGGGCAATCGATTCAAGAAATAAACGAATGACCCAGGATCCCAGAGGGATAGCTGGCTGAATCACAAACTAAAAAGTATGAGCAGACTGGAAAAGGAAAACCCAGAGGGAGAGGCCGTCTGAGGTAGGTGGAGGCAAAGGTCACCCACATGTCTGTCTACTGTGGTATACCTACCATACTTGGGGCACATGTATTACTTTTCTTGTTGGTTATATTAATAGAACATGTAATTCCATTGTGGTACTGTGTCAGACACTGGAGATATAAAGCTGGAGAGACGTGATCTATACCATTATGGAATTGACTGTCTAGTGGATATACATTTGATGGGTTGGGGACATGTGCTTCAATCAAATTTCCAACAGAAAGTTTTTTCTGTTCCCATTGTGCGTGCATCTATTCAACAAATATTTCCTAAAGGTCTACTTTGTGCCTGATACTTACAAAGGCACTAGAGTGAAACACAGGCAGTCTGCTACTCTTAAGGACCTTATATTCTGTTAGCGCTGGGGGAGATAGTCAACAAAAAACCGAAGAAATAATTTTTCAGGTTGGACCATTCTACAGTGCAAACGAAAACAGGATAAAGGTATAAGAAGAGTGGGGAAGCTTTTTTGCATAGGAAGGTCAATAAATGGTTCACTGAAGAAGATGAAGGGAAAGCCATGTGGCTCTCCGAGCCAAGGGCGTCTTAGGCAGAAGGAATAAAAGCAGCAAAGCTGACTTGGGAAAGTGCTTGTTCCATAACAGCAAGGAGGCCAGCCTAGTGGAGAAGAGTTAGCAAGGAGGAAAGTGGTAGGGCATGGCTCAGAGAGAAGGGGTGAGAAAGGGATCAAGGGGATCACCAAATCCCATTAAGCAGCATGGCATCGGGGAGCCAGACAGCCCACTGTGAAATCCCAGCGCTACTGTTTACCACCAGCTGGGTATCCTGGACAAGTTGCTTAAATTTTTTGAACCTCTGTTCCGTTACCTGCATAAAGTGGGGATAATAAGAGCTTCCTTATGATTATTATGAAAAGTAAATAATACATCTTGTTCTAAAACACTTAGAATTGCACCCACACAGAGTAAATACTGAATAAATAAATATTAGTCATTGTTACTATCACAGTTACTGATTGGTCATGAATTTCTGTCATTGTTCCCATTTATATACCCCTGTCATCCCTCAGACTGAATTATGTAAAATAGCTTTCCCCCCACTTCAGTTCATTTTCCAATGAGTCATCAGCTCTCTTTTGCTTAAACACTGCTATCATCATCATGTCATTTGTGGCTTTTTATAATTTGGTCCAAACATACAGTTCTAAAAGCATCTCTTGTGACTTTGCAGCTGGGAACGTCTGTTGCATTGTAGCTGGTGCATCTGTTCACTCATCCTGTAATACATCTCTGAGTTTGGGCAAGTCTTCAGAGCGCAGGTTTGCTCGTCACACATTTGAAACTACCCTTTACCATACCTCCTTAGATTCTACTAACATTCCTAGGTCTGCTCTTTTCTCAAGAGAACCATCCAGAAACTAATCATCTTCTCCTCTACCTTTTTTTCCCTTCCAATTTTAGTGAGCTATAATTGACATACAGCGCTATATAAGTTTAAGGTGTATAGCATAATGATTTGACTTGCAAACATCATGAAATGGTTACGTTTTATACCGTGACTCATTTATTTTGTAACTAGAATTTTGTAGCTCTTAATCTCCCTCGCCTGTTTTTCACTCATCCTATAGCCCAGCACCCCTCTGGCAAACACCTGTTTGTCCTCTGTGTCTATGACTATTTTTCTATTTTGTTATGTTTATTCATTTATTTTTTAGGTCCCACATATAAGTGAAATCGCACACTTGTCTTTCTCTGACTTATTTCACTTAACATAATACCCTCTTGTTCCATCCATGTTGTCGCAAACAGCAAGATTTCATTCTTTTTTATGGCTAATAGTCCTCTGTGTGTGTGTGTGTGTGTGTGTGTGTGTGTGTGTGTGTGTATACCACACCTTCCTTATACATTCATCTATCAGTGAACACTTAGGTTGCTGCCATACCTTGACTACTGTAAATAATGCTGCAGTAAACATATGGTGCCTGTATCTTTTCAAATTAGGGTTTTTGTTTTCTTCAGAAGAATACCCAGAAGTGGAATTGCTAAAACATATGGCAGTTCTATTTTTAAATTTTGAGGAAGCTTCAGACTGTTTTCCACAGTGTGTGCACCAATTTATAATCCCACCAACAGGGCACGAGGGTTCCCTCGTCTCCACATCCTCTCCAGCACTTGCTATTTGTCTTTTTGATGCTGGCCATTCTGACAGGTGTGAGGTGATGTCTCATTGCAGTTTTGATTTTGCACCTCCCTGATGAATTGAGCTTCTTCTCATGTGTCTTTTCGCCACCTGTATGTCTTCTATGGAAAACTGTCTGTTCAGATCCTCTGCCCATTTTTTAAACAAATTGTTCTTTTTTATGTTGAGCTGTATGATTTCTCTGTATATTTAGGATATTAACCCCTTACCAGATATATCCTTTGCAAATCCCTTCTCCCATTCGGGGCGTGACCTTTCTATTTTGTTGATAGTGTCCTTCACTGTGAAAAAGCTTTTTAGTTTGATGTAGTTACATTTGTTTATTTAGTTATTTATTTATAATATAGTTTGAAATCAGGGAGTGTGATACCTCCAGCTTTGTTCTTCTTTCTCAAGATTGTTTTGGCTAGTCAAGGTCTTTTGTAGTTCCATAGAATTTTTAGAACTGTTTGTTTTAGTTGTGTAAAAAATGCTGTGGGTACTTTGATGGGGATTGCATTGAATCTGCAGATTGCCTTGGGGAATATGGTCATTTTAACAATATTAATATTTCCATTCCATGAGCATGATATATCTCTCCATTTGCTTGTGTCATCTTTGATTTCTTTGATCTCTTACAGTTTTCTAAGTACAGGCCTTTTACCTCCTTGTTAGACTTATTCCTTTTATTCTTTTTGATGCAATTGTAAACTGGTTTGTTTTCTTAATTTCTCTTTCTGATGGTTTGCTGTTAGTGTACAGAAACACAATCAATTTCTGTATATTAGTATTGTATCCTGCAACTTTACTGAATTCATTTATTAGTTCTAATAGCTTTCTGGTGGTGTCTTTAGAATTTTCTGTGTATAGTATCATGGCCTCTGCCATTAGTGACAGTTTTACTACTTCACTTCCAATTTAGAGTCCTTTTATTTCTTTTGCTTGTCTGATTGCTGTGACTAGGACTTCCAATACTATATTGAATAAAACTGGCAGGAGTGGGCATTCTTGTCTTGTTCCTGATCTTAGAGAAAATGTTTTCAACTTTTCTCCTTGAGTATAACATTGGAGTATAGGTTTTTCATATATGGCCTTTATTATGCTGAGGTATGTTCCCTCTATACCCACTTTGTTGAGTTTCTAGCAAAATTTTCAAAAGCTTTTTTTGCATCTATTGAGTTGATCACATTTGTACTCTTTGTTTGTGTGGCATATCATGGTGGTTGTTTTGTGACTATTGAACCACACTTGCATCCCTGGAATAAATCCTACTTAATCATGGTGTATGATTCCTTTAATATATTGTTGAATTCTGTTTGCTAATATTTTGTTGAGGATTTTCCCATCTATGTTCATAAGTGATATTAGACTATAATTTTCTTTTTTGTGATTTTTTTTTTTTTTGTGGTACACGGGCCTCTCACTGTTGTGGCCTCTCCCGTTGCGGAGCACAGGCTCCGGATGTGCAGGCCCAGCGGCCATGGCTCACGGGCCCAGCCGCTCCGCGGCATGTGGGATCTTCCCGGACCGGGGCACGAACCCGTGTCCCCTGCATCGGCAGGCAGACTCTCAACCACTGCGCCACCAGGGAAGCCCTTTTTTTGTGATATTTTTGTCTGATTTTGGTATCAGGTTGATTCTGGCCTCAGAGAATGAATTCAAAATGTGTCTTCCCTCTACTTTTTGGAATATTTTCAGAAGGATAGGTGTTAATTCTTCTTTAAATGTTTGGTAGAATTCACCTGCGAATTCTGGACTTTTGTTCTTGGGAGGTATTTTTAAATGACTGATTCAATTTCATTACTGGTAATTGGTCTGTTCATATTTTGTACTTCTCATTCAGTATTGGGAGGTTATCTTTCTAGAAATTTATCCATTTCTTCTCAGTTATCCATTTTATTGGTGTGAAATTGCTTGAGTAATAGCTATGATCCTTTGTATTTCTATAGTGTTGTTTGTAACTTGTCTTTTTTCATTTCTGATTTTATTTGGGCCCTCTCTCTTTTTCTTGATGGGTCTGGCTAAAGGGTTATCAATTTTGTTTATCTTTTCAAAAAATTTGCTTTCAGTTTTATTGATCTTTGCTATGTTTTTAGTCTCTAACATTTCTCTTTTGATCTTTATGATTTGTTTCCTTCTACTAACTTGGGTTTTGTTTGTTCTTCTTTTTCTAGTTCCTTTAGGTGTAAAGTTAGGTTGTTTGAGATTTTTCTTGCTTCCTTAGGTAGGATTTTATCACTATAAACTCTCCTCTTAGGAGTGCTTTTGCTGTGTCCCCCAGATTTTGGGTGGTTGTGTTTCCATTTTCATTTGTCTCCAGGTATTTTTTGATTTCCTCTTTGATTTCTTCAGTGATCCATTGGTTGTTTAGTAGCATATTGTTTAGCCTCCGCATGAGTGCGGCATCTGAAGTTTTTTTTTTTTCTTGTATGGATTCCAAGCTTCACACCGTTGTGGTCATAAGAGATGCTTGGTATGATTTCCCTTTTCTTAAATTTACTGAGATCTGTTTTGTGGGCTTGCATGTGATCTCTTCTGGAGAATATTTCATGAACACTTGAAAAGAAAGTGTATTCTGCTGCTTTCGTATGGAATATTCTATATACATCTAAGTCAATCTGGTCAAGTATGTCACTTAAGGCCAGTGTTTCCTTATTGATTTTCTGTCTGGATGATCTGTCCATTGTTGCAAGTGGGGTGTTAAAGTCCCCTAGTATTACTGTCACTGTCAATTTCTCCCTTTATGTTTGTTAATATTCCTTTATGTATTTAAGTGCTCCTATGTTGGGTGCATATATGTTTATAATTGCTACATCTTCTTATTGGATTGACCCTTTATTGTTGTCTAATCCCCTTGTCACTTGTTACAATCTTTGTTTTAAAGTCTATCTTGTCTAAGTATTGCTATTCCAGCTATCTTTTCATTTCCATTTCCATGGAATACATTTTTCCATCCCCTCACTTTCAGTCTGTGTGTGTCTTTAGAACTGAAGTGAGTCTCTTGTAGGCAGAATATAGATGGATCTTAGTTTTTTAATACATTCAGCTACTCTATGTCTTTTTTTTTTTTTTTTTTTTTTTTTTGCGGTACGCAGGCCTCTCACTGCTGTGGCCTCTCCTGCTGCGGAGCACAGGCTCCGGACGTGCAGGCTCAGCGGCCATGGCTCACGGGCCTAGCCGCTCCGCGGCATGTGGGATCTTCCCGGACCGGGGCACGAACCCGTGTCCCCTGCATCGGCAGGCAGACTCTCAACCACTGTGCCACCAGGGAAGCCCCACTCTATGTCTTTTGACTGGAGCGCTTAGTCCATTTACAATTACAGTAATCATTGATAGGTAGGTACTTATTGTAATTTTGTTGATTGTTTTTGTAGCTCTTTTTTGTTCCTTTTTTCTTCTTTTGTTCTTTTCCCTTGTGGTTTGATGACTATCTTTAGTGTTATGTTTGGATTCCTCTTTTGTGTATGTCCATTATAGATTTCTGGTTTGTGATAGCTATGAGGTTTATACATAGCTACCTATATACATAAGAAATTATTTTAAGTTAATGATTTCTTAAGTTCAAATGTATTCTAACAACCTTGCATTTTTACAGTCCCCCACCCCCATTTAGTGTTTTTGACACCATATTTTACATCTTTTTGTTTTGTGGATCCCTTAGTTATTTATTGTGGATATAGATGATTTTACTACTCTTAACTTTTAACCTTCCTACTGGCTTTATAAATGTTTCATCTACTACCTTTACTGTATATTTGCCTTTACCAATGAGATTTTTTTCCTCTCATAATTTTCATATTTCTAGTTGTGGTCTTTCTTTTTCCACTTAGAGAAGTCCCCTTAACACTTCTTGTAAAGCTGGTTTAGTGGTGCTGAACTCTCTTAGGTTTTATTTGCCTATAAAATAATTTCTCTTGCCTTCAAATCTGAATGATTGCTAGGTAGAGTATTCTTGGTTGTAGGCTTTTTCCTTTCATCACTTTAAATATATCATGCTAATACTTGTGGCCTGCAAAGTTTCCCCTGTACAAAACTAGTTGCTTTCCCCTTACTGCTTTAAAATTTTTCTCTTTATCATTAATTTTTGCCATTTTAATTGTAATGTGTCTTGGTGTAGACCTCTTTGGGGTGATCTTGTTTGGAATTCTCTCCATACTTCCTGGACCTGGACATCTATTCCTTTCCTGGGTTAGAAAAGTTTTCAGCTAGTATCACTTTGAGTAATTTTCTGCCCCTACCGCTCTCTTCTCCATCTGGGGCCCCTATAATGCAAATGTTAGTATGTTTGATATTGTCCCAGAGGCATATATGGTCTTCATTTAAATTTTTTTTTTTCTGTTCATCTTGGGTGATTTCCACTACTCTGTCTTCCAGATAGCTGATCCATTCCTCTATCAACTAATCTACTGTTGATTCCTTCTAGTGTGTTTTTATTACAGTTATTGTATTCTTGAGCTCTGTATGGCTCTTCTTTACATTTTATAACTCTTTGTTAACTTTCCACTGTGTTCATCCATTTTGCTCCTGAGTTCTTTGACCATCTGTGTTATTATTACCTTGAACTCTTTATCAGGTAAATTGCTTATCTCCACTTCACCCAATTCTTCTTCCAGGGTTTTTACCTTGTTCCTTCATTTGGAACATATTTCTCTATTATCTCACTTTGCCTAATTTGCTTTTTAAATTTCTAAGTGTTTGGTGAATTGGTTACATTTCCCCACCCTGAAAAAAATGGCCTTTTGTAGGAGATGTCCTATGAGTCCTAGGAGCACACTCCTCTCTGGTCTTCAGAGCTATATGCTCTAAGTGTGTCCTATATGTTGGCTGTGTGAGTTCTTCTGATGTGGCAAGCTGATTACTGTGGGTAGTCTGGTAGGCAGTCTGGTAGACTTGGTTGCTTAGCTCTACGTTGCTTAGTTCTTCTCCTGGAGTTTTATTTTGTTCCTTTGTTTGGAACATATTCTGTTGTCACCTTATTTTGCCAAATTATCTGTGTTTACTTGTGTGTATTATGTAGAGCAGTCACATTTCCCAGTCTGGGAGAAGTAGCCTTATGTAGGAGACATTCTATGGGGCTCAGCGACACACTCTCCTTTGGTCGCCACAAGTGGGATCTAGGGTACCCCCTATATGAACTAAATGGTTCATTCTGTTGTGGCTAGGCTGCCTAATGTGGGTACACTCACATGCAATGCTGTCTCCTGGCCTGGTTGGCTTCCAGGCCCTGCCTTGCGTGGAGGCTGGCCACTTGTGAGCAGGACCACATCCTAGGGTAGCTGGCTGCAGCTCCTGGGGCTGGTATCAACCTTCTGGTGGTGAGGCTATGGTGTGGAGGGTCCCAGGCATGGGGTTGGCCCTCTAGTGGGTGGGGCAAGGTCCTGGGCCTCCTGGCGGGTGGGACTGGGTCCCCATGAGGCTGGCAACTTGGCCTGGGGAGTCCTAGGACTGTTGCCAACTAGCTGCTTGTCAGGTAAGCCAATGGCATTAAAAGGCTAGAGGGAGGACTCCAAAATGATGCTTGCCAGCACAAGTGTCCTTGTGGTAGAACAATGTCTTCGAAATGGCTTCTTCCAGTGTCTGTGTCCCCAAGGGTATTCCAGTTTCCTTCTGCCTCTTTGGGAGAGGCTTCTTCAAGGTCACAAGTAGGTCTGACCCACGCTCCTTTCATATTGTTTCTTCTGTACTGGGTCCTGAAACATGTGAGATTTTGCATGCATCCTTTAAGCATGGAGTCTGTTTCCTACAGCCCTCTGGCTCTCCTATAAGCAAGCCCTGCTGGCCTTCAAAGGCAGACATTCTGGGGCTTGTCTTCCTGGTTCAGGACCCCCAGATTTGGACCCCTAATTCCTTAGGGAGAACTTCCGCAATTATGATTATCCTCCCATTTGTAGGTCGCCTACCCAGGAATGTGGATTTTGACTATACTGCATCTTCACCCCTCTTACTCGTCTCTCTGTCATTCCTTCTTTATATCTTTAGTTGTAGAGAATCTTTTCTGCTAGTCTTCAGGTCATTCTCACTGATAGCTGTTCTTTAAATAGTTGTAATTTTGGTGTGCCTATAGCAGGAAGTGAGCTGAGGGTTTTCCTACTCCACCATCTTGGCCACTCCCTCTCCTTTACTAATTCCCTTTAAACCAATCCCCTACTGTTGGATATTCTGTTATTTTCATGTTTTGTTGTTATTTTAATTAATTCTATTACAACAAGTGAATTTGAAATACATCAGAGGGTTTCACTGAAACAAATGAAAAATTTTTGACTGTAAAGAAGACTTCTTATGAAGGGGAGAAAGGTCAGCAGTCCTGGTCAGTAACTGTGTGTGTGTGTGTGTGTGTGTGTGTGTATGCCTGTGTGTGTGTGTCTGTGTGAACTTCATGTTAACCTGCTCTCAGGGAAGGATGTGTTTGGCTGGGCTTAAATCCAGTGTCCTCTCTGGGAACCCTGGCAAAGGAGGCATAGTCAGGTTTAAAACAAATTTTTTTTTTTTCCTGTGGAAGTGTGGGTGGAGGGAGGGAAGAGAAATTCCCAAAGAAAGAAGATGACATTTGTAGAAGAAAAGAAAGGTGTTAGGCAGACAATATACGACAAGATATGCATTTCTGACAAACCCCACTGCTTTCATTAGCGTTCTACCTGCTCCAGAAGGAAAGCCCTAAGTGTGGTGTGAGCATTCTCCACACCATCACCTCTCAGACAATAAGGGCTGGCCACAGCCTCAATTTTTTCCAGCTAGCCTATTGGGAGATTTTATCCTTAGTAACATACAATGTAAGACAAAAAGAATATAGGATTTATCCTAAAATAAACTTTTCTGAAAAAATTATATTTTAAAATAATTACATATTTAACTGTAAAAAGCAATTCATGGACAAAAACTCTGACAACACAAAATAATAAATTAAAAAGTATATCATCTTCCCATTCTAGTCTTTAGGTTTTTTTCTCAGAAGAGACAGCTTAGTAGTTTCACACGCACCCTTTCAGAAACAGTTCATGGATACATTGCATAGAAAAGGATATAAGTGATCTCATATGAATGTGCATGTATATGTATGTTTCTAGGTAGGTATGTGTATACTCCTATGTTTACCCAAGTGGTAACGTAGTATTCATATAAAAGTTTACTCACAGGTGAATAAATCATTATTAATTTTACCCATACTGGTTAGACATCTAGGTCGCTTTTTCTATTACAACACTATTGTAATGAATATTCACGTCCTTTTGTCTTTGCAAATATATTTCCATAATAAATTCCTAGATGTAGAATTGCAGGCTCAAAACTATTTTTCTAGTTTTATTATGAAATTGTCCCTTCCTACAGTGTGTCACCACTTATATTCCTACTAACCAAGTATAAGAATGCTAATCTCCAAACAGACTCATCAACACAGCATACTATCAGTTTTTCTCTATCTTTTGCAACCAATAGAATATATCTTAAAATTGGCTCTATTTATTCACCCTTGTTATCACCATAATCAGTGATATCCTCTCAGGAGTGTAATAACTACTTATGTGGCACTTTTCCTCACACTTATAAAGTGAAAAATTGGTCACATTCCCCTGCATGTGTTCCTCAGTTTTGAGGAACAGAGAAAAAGAAGGTGGCTTAGACCTGAGACTTTGCAGAGCACAGGCTCCGGACGCGCAGGCTCAGCGGCCATGGCTCACAGTCCCAGCCGCTCCGCGGCATGTGGGATCTTCCCGGACCGGGGTACGAACCCGCGTCCCCTGCATCAGCAGGCGGGCTCTCAACCACTGCGCCACCAGGGAAGACCAATAACTTATTTTAATACCACACAACACCTGAATCAAAACAGGAAAATTGTTCTTAAAGCCTTTGCCTTTTAGAATTAATTAGTCCTCCTAGTTGGGGAATAAAATTCAAAGTGGCGGGCTTATAATGTGTTCACGTTAAAAAACCACCTTAGTGAGCTTTGTCTTTTAGATGTGACTTGGGGGAAAAAACTGAATTTCCTGATTTCAGATGGCAAACTCTGCTATTATATACTTTGTCATTTCAAAGAGCATCTGTCATCACACAAAGACAAATATATTTCTCAAAAAAAAATCTGGTACTTTTAAAAACAAGCCTCAGGCCAGCTCTGCACAATAAATGAAAAATATGCTACAGATAGTTACTTCACGTTGCTTTTCATTTAATCAGTGAGTGTGGAATGTTTGCATTAAGTTAAGCATCTCAAAAAATCAGCTCTCTCCAAGGCCTTGGAGAAATTTAGAGGGTCTTTTTCTTTTAGTATATATTTCTCCATATAATAATAAATAATGGTGAAGTAAATTTAGGTTATGTTAATCCTCTGGAGAGTAAGTTATTTGTTGGGATAACATTTGTTAGGGGTGGGGACTTAATGCTCGGTGGCTGGTATTGTTCTTCTCTGATGGTTTGTGTTAAATGACTAAATCTATGTTCCATGAGAAAGTTTCTAATCCGACGGCTATCAATATTGACTCAGATGAGGCTCTAACAGTTTTTGTCATCTAATGCACACTTTTAAAAAATCAGCATATGGGGACAATTCAGAGAAACATGTTAATTTAGAGGAATACTTTTACAACTCAAGGCAGAGGCCAGGAGCCAGCTTTTTGTTTTTTCAACTAAAGCTTTTCAAGTCCCCAGCAGGGTAGAAAATCTATAAGCATTCATCATACAGTCCTAGCTCAGTCAGAATTGATGGATGGAAGTTTAACATACTGGCTGGCAACTGAGATAAGAAACATTGCTCATCAGTGTTGAAATGTGTCCTCTTTCTAATACTGGAGAGGTGCTGCCACTTTACCAAACATTTAAGTTCAATGAACCTCAGGGAAAAAAGAGGTTCAAAGGGGCTAAAGGGAGAGCAGTCAGTGATTGGCCTTGCCGGGCCAATTTCAAAGTGCAGAGTTCCAGCTGGTATGTTTCACATGATCTGTGCACTGTCATGAAGACATCCTGATAGTATAATATGCTTCTGTGCACGCAATTAGTTCATATGATTTCTCTGCTATGTGCTACACCTCAAGAGAAAGTAATCTAGGTGTTGAATAAAGATAGTCACTGAATTTAGAAATCATTAGAAATAACAACAGTGAACCTCAAGGGGAGGTAGGAAGGGTGCTTCTAGCTTCCCTAGAAGGGTCGTCATAATTTCTTGGTGTGGAGACAGGAAGTTTTCTAATTGTTCAAAGAAATCTCTGTAGGAGATTCTGATGGCTCCCAATCACCCTGTCCCCATTCCACTTAAGATCTTCTGCATCCTGTCCTTTTCTCCTTGGAATATACGTTTGCTGATCAGTGCCGTATGTGTTATGATGTACAAATGCTGCACAGTCATCTAAACAGCCGACAGCAACATAAACCTCTTGGGCTCTTCAAAAAGACATCAAATATTTAATTTTCCTTCTATAATTCTCCCTGGTATAACTGCATTTATTCTATTTTTTCTGTTCCACCCTTATTAAAGTATCCTAGGGTGGGCCCTAAAGTGTTTTCACTTGTTTTATTTTCCTTCCTTGGCATTGCTTCAATTTTATACACAGTATGCATTTGGGAAGCTTTGTATCAAGGGCACTAAGATCTCGTTTTGCACTGCTTCAGGCACAAGCAGATGTCTATTTTGCATTCAATGTTCCATTACAGTTTAGATCTTCGGAGCATAAGCTAGAAAATCACCTAAACCTAAAAAAGCAACCCAAATACTTCTCAATTCAATTGCTAAATAAAATTTACCCCT